>NC_052016.1:90244067-90544067 GCF_015832195.1 Motacilla alba alba
AGCAAATACTTGGAAGTCACCTAATCTGATTTCCCTGAAGCTGGCCAACAACAGAGGAACATTGCAGACACTTGGAGTAGCATCTGGCTTGCCCGTCCCTCCTGCTGGTCCCTTCCCTTCCCTGGGACAGCAGCTGTTTGCTCCTGCCTTGTTCTGGCAGGAACAGGAGGATGTTTGTGGTGCCAGCTGTTGCTGTAGGGAAAGGGGAGCACAGCTCATCTCAAAAGTGGGGAGCCGGGAAGTTCTGCACAAAAGGAGGATCTTGCAGCAGTGGGGAGGAAAGTTTCAGGATTTGATGCTCATGAAGGTCCATGCTCCTGTATGGGTGTCAGTCGAGGCTTCTACATGTGTGATTAGCCGACCAAATAATTAAATTTAAATGTATTCAGTGTAGCTCAATGAGCTGCAATTAGTGATGCACTGGCCTTATTTTTTATCATTTGCTCATATTTCTTATCCTTTATAAATTGGTATTCCCTAATGCTTCATCAGTAGGAAATGCAAACTGAATGTGTCATAAAATTGCTGATTTCAAAACCACATTTCATTTTTCTCCATTGTTAGAAAAAACAATAGATGGAGCTGAGACCTGCAGGAAGTATGCCTTATCATTCATGACCATGGGCTCGTTAAAGACTCAGCCTCTCACATTTGAGGTATGTTTCTAAGAACAGAGGTTACAAACAGATCACTACATGTGTTAATAAAAGCTAAGGCAGCCTTCTGTGTGTGGAAGGTCAATAATGTCCCCATATCTAAGGCAAAGCAGGAGAAATCCACAGGATAGAAAATCCAGGACAAATTAGTTCATGCTTTGGGAACTGGGGCAACACAAAATATCTCTTGTGAAAGCTTACATGTGCTCAGAGATTTGAAAGTCTAGCTGCCACTGCAAGCTCAAAAATCAAAATCCTTAAATTTCCATCAAGGCCTTAAATTAAGGTTAAAGATACTTCAACATTAGATGTGGAAAAAGAAATCAGTCCTGAGAAAAGTTTATTTTAGATCTTAGCCTTTTCACAAAGCTATAGTGCCCAACTGCATAGAAAACCAAGAATTTCTTGATTATTTTCTTTTTTGCTTTTCTCATTTGGCTTCTAGCTGCTTCTTAGGAGTTTGTTCAGAGCTGAATTGGTCAATGAGAACCAAAGAAAATGCTGCTGCAGATGTTTTTGGACTGAATTTTTGTTCCCAGTAAGCCAAACAGGCTTGTTTTTCTGCCACTGGATCCAGCATCCCCAAAGGTGTCCAGGTCATGTAAGAGAAGAATGGCTCACAGTGGGCCAGCAGGTTGGCCACCAGCAATGGGCATAGCCATTGCTGCATCCCACGTCTCCATTAGAGCTGTGAAAATATGTTAAACAAGCCAAGGGACCTCAGCCTCTCCTCAGACAGCCTCCCCTCAAGGCCCTTCACCATTTTCATTGCCCTCCCTTGGACACTTTATAATAGCTTTATATCTTTCTTACATTGTGGTGCCCAAAAACTAGCTGAGGACTTAGCGTTTGTGGCTTCAGGAGCTCAGCATCATGGCAGAAGCCACCAGGAAGCCACCAGCAGCTGTCTTCTCTCATGCTGGCCCAAGACTCCCTCTACTCCTCACTAACCTTGCAGCAGCAGAAGCTGTGGCAAGTGAAAATTAGAATTTCTGAGGTGGTAAGTGGGTCCTTTTCAGAGGACAGACAGAAAAAGTGAAAACCCAGATAATGCTCAGGGAGGAAACCCAGGGAGGGATGGAGGGACTTTCCCTGAATTCACATGGGGATGGTGCTTTTCAATCTCCAAATTCCTCTCACCTCTCTTCTCCAGTTTCTGTTGTGGCAAATTGTGGAATGAGAAGCAGCAAGCAGTGACCCCTGCACACCTTCACAGGGGTGATGGGAATCATAAGAAAATGAGCAACTGGGTGGTGTTAAGAGCAGAGCTTGCCTTTAGGCTGATTGCCCCTCTCTGTTCTTTAGAATGTCACCTCAAGCACAGAGCAAGGCAGGTGCCACAAAGCTGTTCCCAGCACAGTGTTAGCATGTGCTTCCCACCAGGGAAAGAAGGAATACCTTGTCTGGGGCTAAAAACATACATTAAAGGAAATATTCAACTGGTGGAACAGCTACTCAGAATGCCTAAGAGAACACACTCTTGTGATACATTATGAACTGATAACTAAATTGCTATTACAACCAGGAGACATCTTAAATACTGCAGAAAATAACTATTAAAATATTTATTGATGAAAATGTATATTCTTTTCCAAGATGAAAATGAAGAAGTGAAAAGGTTTCTGATCTGTAAGGGCACTTTTTTCTTAAAATATATATAATATATAAATTTTAAAAAGAAATAATGGGTTTATTCTTGAGTGTCATTTGGCTTTCTTCCATAAAAAAAAAAAAAAAAAAAAAAAAAAAAACAAACAAACAAAAAAACAAACAAAACAATTTGGGTCGAGATCACCAAATCCATCCTACAACTGTGGCAGCATAGGTGCCAAAACAGAGGAGATTCCCAAGACCAAAAGCTGCACACTGCCCTGTCAATCCTCTGCCTGCTCATTCCCCTGCCAGCCCAGGCTTCTGGCAGGAATCCTGTAGCTGCCTGATGCCTTGGGCTCCCTTTGTGAAACTCCCCCATAAACTGACCAGCCGCCCTTTGTTTTACAGCACAAGTGTCTGCATAGCCTGCTGTTCTCAGCAAAGAGCAGCTCCTCAGCCCACTTGCTGTCACCCTGCAGGTGACAGCAAGTCACTGTGCTGCTTTCTGCAGAAGGAGGTGATGCTCCAGCTCAGGCTGCACGCAGAAGCCTCAGACACTGCCCGAGTGCTTTGACATTGCAACCATTTGAGGTGTTCAAATCTGCTTCTGCTGTGCACCTTCTCCAACTCTTTAATTTTGGAAGACACATCACACTTTTCAGTGCAGAATGACAGACAGCAGCTAACTGATCTGTTTGCTTCCCTGACCTACATTTTCCTTAACAAACACTGCTTACATTAGAGATGCTGCTTTGGCTCACGTGTCTCTCCCTGCTCACTAGCAATGACAATGATTCAAAAACTTCTTACTAAAAACTTTTCACTTCCTCTTGTGCACAGTTCAGGGAAACCAAAAAGCACACTGGTGCTTTCAGCTTTGTATTGTGTAGGATTTTTATGATGTGCTATATGCCTGAAACAGTGATAACAATAATTCAGTTAGCCTACATTGCCAAACTGAAGAATTTGTTCGGGGTTGTATAAGCTTTTGTTGGCATTAAACAGTCTCCACTTTGATCCTGTTGTTGTTATTGTGCTGCAAAGAGTTTCAATGAAAGGCACAAATGAAGATCTGCAGATACATTCCTGAGACATGCATTGGAAATGAAGATATGCTGAGAACTTCCTGAGAAAAGAATTGCAGAACTGAAAATGCATTTAATCTGGAATAGATGCACATTTCATGATTTTTTTTGGGAACCTGAAAGACTGATATTTTTGTCAGCGAACTGCTCTCTGCCAGAACAATTGCTGCTTCTCTGGAAGACGATTACCATCACAAAATAGCTCAGTATGAATAGTTCAGTATGATCTTTCTTGGCATCAGCACACTCCAGCATATGAATATCTGAATTAGAAGTGCAAGGTGTACATTAATACAGGGGCCCTGCACCCTGTTGGACTACATTTCCTTGGCTTAAAAAAAATTCTTCCAAAGCTTCTTTCCCTTTTGCATTCCTAAAGGAAATGACTCAAAGACAATACAATAAACATTCAGTCATGGAGCAAAGAAATATCTGGACTGAGAGCAAAATACATTGTTGCCTGGGTCAAGGGTAAGTGCAGATAAGTTGACAGACCCTGCAGTTAAAAACTGCAGGGTGTGGATCCTGCAGAAGGATCCACAGATTATCTTCTATCTGTCTATGTAAATTTAGTTTCCTCTTTGCCATCAGTGTTTGTGCTGTTGATCATTGAGTGTTAACACATTGCATGTACATTTCCTAATGGTGTTTGTGCTTTATCAGCCATTTCCGGGCACGGCCCGTCATGTTGCATACCCCCAAATATCTGAAGTGTATGGCAAAGCACAGCACAGCAGAAAATCAGCCTGGCACTTACAGTCTCACCTGCTGCTCAAGTTTGCTACCAGATCCATGTCTGCTGCCAGGGAGCCTCGGCCACAGGAGCAGCTCCATAGGGCTGTAGCTGTGCCCTAAGGGAGCCCAAGCTGAGCCACAGCCACACTGTGGCTGTCCAAGCCAGCAGGTTTGCATGTGAGGCTGCCACTCCTCTGGAAACCTGCAGCTGGAAGGACACCTGTCACAGCAACACCTGTCGCAGCAACACCTGTCACAGCAACACCTGCCACAGCAAGCGCCCCAGACGGCTCCTGCCAGCTGCCTGGGCACTCCTATAAAACCTTCCTGACCCATGCTACTTACTTCCTCCCTCCTTTCCCCTCCCCACTGCCCTTCCAACACAAGAGCCATAAGCAAGAAGGCTTTTGCCTGAGTCACCTCAAAGTACATGCCCTGCCCTGAATGAGAGAATTCTGAATGCACAGCTTTGCAAGTGAAGGCAATGAGGATGTCAGGAGCAAGGCTATAGCCCCATAAGGATGTCAGGAATACTGGAATCATTCCAGGAGCTGCCGTGGTATACTTGCGCCTTAACAGAGCTGGGAACATAATTTGACCCTTGTTGGTTTGGGTTTTTTTTGTGTGTGTGATGGTATCAGGAGTAATTACAAGAGTAAAAGTACAACACCGATGCATTTATCATAGGAAATAGAATCCAGGTTTCTGATTTAAACTGCAATGCAGAGCCCTTTGGAAATATGCACGACCTGACCTCCCCCTCTTAGGCATCCCATTCCCTTTTTGCAAGAAATAACAAAATTTTTTCATATCCTTCTGAAACAATTTCTTAGCAAATGTCTGTCTGGAAAAATCAAGAGCTTTTCAGAGTGTAATAGCCATACAATAAATAATTAATGAGCAGTAAGATCATCTAGGGGTTTTTTTATTTTCCTCTTTTTCTTAAAAAGAAAGGGTAAAACCAGACTTCTCTTGAGACACCTTTAAGCAATGGTACATGATAATTTAAGAAATTGGGTGGAGTACTTCCTTCCTGTAATCTGTTTGTAATGAGCGCGAAGCTAGAGACAAATAGGATGTCTTATGCAACATCTGAAAAACAATCTTTTAACAGTTAAAAAAAAAAACAAAGGTTTTCCAACCTCCCTCTTGGGCCCAATCCTGAGTCTTCTTAAAGATCTGCATGACAGCCTGGTTCTTGGTAGATGGAATTGCTGGTGCTGTCCAGCTAGTATCTCTTTCACCTGTTATTTTCTCTTCTTGCTCAGTAGGTAGGCTTGCTTCTTGCACACCCTGTCTTGGGGGTAAAAATAGATTTGACTTCAAGGTATTTCTGGTGGCAGACAAGACTTGACAGCGTCTGCTTACCCAAACATGGGTGAATACATTTTCCCAGCAGGTGTGTGATAAAAGATGGGGACAAAGGGGGGAAAAACACAACCAAAACCTGCAGGGATCTCACCATCCTGTATGCAACAGCCACAGCCTCTTTTTTCAACACCCTTCACTTGAGAGCAGATGGCTGCTCTGAAGCATCTACTGGCCATATTTCCGTTTGTCACATGTACATCTGGGCAACAAGTCAAAAAACACCCTCACTTTTCAAATAGCTTAAAAAAAAAGCAACAAAAAACCCTGAAACGCTTTAGTTGATAGAACAAAAAGCAAAAAAAAAAACCCCAAAGCATTATATTTTTTTGAACTATGTATGATACTTTGCTTCTCTAGGTATTGACTTTTGCAGGAGCTGACCTTTTTCCTGCTGGTTTTGTCCAGGGGTTACACGAATCTAGGAAGATGGTCAGCCTGAGGAAAGGCTTTCCCACTTGCATGTCCTTCATTTTGGGTTGGACTAGGTGATCTTTAAAGGTCCCTTCCAGCCCAAACCTTTTACTATATCCATGACCTTGGTTAATCAGGGAACAGGCAGGCAGGAAGCATTGGTTTCCTGCCCACTAGCCACTAAAGTGTCTGGTCTGGCTACTGAGGTCTGATAGGAAACAAGTCTGGTGGGTAAGGGACCAAACAGGGTTGATAGCTGGGGGAGCAAAGTGCATCCCATTGTAAGAGATCAGGTTTGTGGCCACTTGAGGAACCTGGTTGTGCATAAGACTATGGGACCTGATGAGATGCATCCCAGAGTCCTGAGGGCCATTGTACTTGCCAAGCCACTCTATGATATTCCAAAAGTCATGACAATCAGGTGAATTTCCTGGTGACTGGAAAAAGGGAAAACATTTTACCCATCTTTAAAAAAAGATAGAAAGGACTGTGGGAACTACAGGCCTGTGATCCTTACCTCTGTGCCTGGGAAGATGAAACAGATCCTCCCAGAATCTATGCGAAGACGCATTGAGGATGTGGATGTGAGTCAGGACAATCTGCATAGCTTCACCAAAGGCGAGTTCTGCCTGAAGAACCAGGTGGCCTTTGTCAGCAGAGTGACTGCAGCAGTGGACAAGGGAAGAGATGTTGTCTGACTTTTGTAAGGTCTTTGACATGGTCCCTTCCTACATCCTTTCTCTCTAAGCTGGAGAGAGAGGGACTCAAAGGGTTGATTATCCAGAGGAGTAGGAATTGGTTGGCATTGCCCAAATCTGTGTCCCTAGTAACACAGCTTTGACCAAAGCCTTGCCCATACTGATTTCAGTTGGTTAGTCCCTGGGAGTTTCAAGGCATGATCCCTGAAACTGAGACCCAAGAATATGTCTGCTTTGGTTGGCGTGACTTTACTGGCATCTCCTGAGAACTATGGGGCAGACACCCAAGACAGAGTTAAGTTCTTGGGCAACACTCAATTCCTTCTACCATGAGAGTGTGGAGGGATCCCTGCTTTCTGCAGGACCACAGAAATTTGTCTCTTGAGCTGACCCCCACTTTGAGAAGGCTTCAGAGCAATGGGGGATGCAGCCAGGTCTGCCTGCTCTTAGGGGCTCAGCTCAGACAGGTGCCTGGAAAATGGCGACTACTGACTACATTTTCTCCCAACCCAAGTTACCTTGGGTAAATTTATCATCACTCTTCTTGTCTCTGTCTGAGGGAAAGTTCCCTCTGTGAAATGCAGTAACCTGATAGGCCAAGGTCATGGATCTTGCCTCCTTCTAACACTTCTCTCACAGAATTAACACCTGAGATTCCCAGTCCTGAGTCTAGGCCTTAGGCTGAAATTGAGATGCCTTTTTTTTTTTTTTAATGACAAATGACAAACAGAATTGGACTTTACACAACTGGAGGAAAAATACTTCCAGTGACTAAACACTAGGTAAGAAGTTCTGATCCCAGCACTTTTTCTTTCATCCTCCTTTACAATGACTGGAAAATTAAGGGAGACTCATTTATGTAGGGATAACACTCTGAAATAAAAATAAGAGCAAGGGGAAGTCACTTTTAAAGACTGACTGACTATCAGGATTATCAAACTGAAATCTGCCTTGTATGGGTTAGGCAGACCAGCAGTCTGTCAGCAAACATGCAATTTTCTGAACTATTTCAAAGGCAGTTAAAGGTTTTCTCAAAGCTGAGTCAATTCAAGCTAAGGCTCTAGCTGCTTCATGCTGTGCAGGTGGATTTATTCACACTGAGCTTTTGAACCATCACAATGGAGACAGTGATCAAAACAGCAATGACAGAGTGATTAGAACCTTAAAAACACCACCATGGTGAGGATCAGAGATAAAAATCTCATTAATTTCAACTACATCAAGAAACAACTTTATTTTGTGCTGATTAAATTTTTAATTTCAGTCCAGAGGCATTTTTTCATTTGAGATTTTCTTTTTTCTAAAAATGCTTTTAGGGAGTCTAGGGACAGCTAGCTTCACAGGAGTGCTGTGAGGTGGCAGCTACAGACCTGGAAACAGAGCTCTGGTGTTTCACAAAGTGGGGTTTCATTTCAGCTCCAGGAAACTGAGACACCTCTTGGTTCTCATTACAAGCATTACTTCCCTCTCAGGAGCAGTCGCCAGTCACTGGACCACAGATTTATTTTGCACTGAGAGAATTTCAATATTTTGTACAACATCGTATAGGAAAGAAAAATGCTGCATCTGAACTTGCACTCTGATGCATGCCACAATGCATCTGATGAGCCTGGTTATTCCTGATTTGGTGGCTGTGCCCCCTGCTTCATCCTACCTAAAGGCTTTTCCCCCTTTTCTCTGCTCCCTTTCTTCTCCATCCCCCTTGCACATCACAGAGTATTAACTCTCCTCTACCATCTGTCATCACTCTTTCTCTATTCCTTCATAGACTTTTTCTCACCCCTTGCTTGCCATAAGGTCAAATTCACCTGAAACTTTGCTGCAAGAAAAACATATGCCAGGAGTCTGCTTTGGAGAATCCCTCCGGTTATGCATAGAAACCAAGAGGAAAGTGTGAGTGTGTTTGGAGGGAGAGGAGATATTGGGACTCTGAAGTCTTGAGACAGTTTGTTTCAGAGGTGTGACCAGGACACTCACCTCAGTGTAAAAAGTAGGAAGTTTCCCTGGCTATGGTAGAACAGATCTAGTTGGACCCAAAAGGCTCTGCAGTCCAGTGACTGAAACGCTCCCCCAGAGGATGGAAGGCCCATCTCAAACAAAGCAAAGACCCATATCATGTGCCACTACCATTGCCACTCAATTAGGCAGCAGCTCTCATTTATATGACATAAATTTCCTATGCTGAAATGAAAAGATGTCAGTTTGAAAACACTGACGTGAACTTTCTCACTTTGAGTTTTTTTTTCCCATTCATTTGCTCTTGGTCAACATTACACAAACCTGCAGTTTGGGGGTTGAATAACTGACAAAATGTTTTGACCCCTGAAGGCTGTGACATTGGGCAAGGAGCCAGGTCACATCTCATGTGCAAGGAAGAACTGTTAAGTACAAGTTCTTTCTACCATACTACCCCTCCATGGGCCTCGAACATCTGTAATGAATCTAACTAGAAGTAATTGGCTGAGATATCTGCTAATTCCTTAAGAACTGATAGGAATGCCTCCTTTCTGGAAAGCTCTACAGGTGATTTCATGTTAGCACTAAAATGAACAATCAGTCATAACTGAGGACTGGAATTTCTTCAGATGTGTAATGGCATCATAGCACACAGGTCAACAGCATTGGGCAAAAAAGAGTTTTGCCACCTGGACAATGAGCACCAAAATCATGTATTCTGTCTGCCATGTATTCTGTCTTTCCTATCACTCTTGGCATCACAACTCAGTTCTGAGTTCTGAGAGTGGGTGGGTGTTACACAGATTGGAGATAATCAGATTGGTTCTGAGCCAGGGGTCTCCTCATTCTTTTCACTGGTTGCCTGCCTGCCTGCCTGCCTGCCATTCATTCCTTTTAAAAAATCTCACCTTGCTATGGGACAATTCATGCCATGGTTATCTCACCTGCCTAGAATGGACCAAGCACCTGAGCCCTGGAGATCTGCTCAAGACCTCCTAGCGCTGGATGACAGAGAAGCAGAAGTTCTCATAAAACTCTTCTCCTTTCCTTCACCTTTGCTATGATACAGGATATATTCCCCAGACCCTTTTTCCTCCCTCTCCGTTCTGCTTGTCTTCCTTCCACAGATCAGGGACTCCTTCTCTAACCTGCCACCTTCTCTCACTTCCATACAGATTTACTATTCTTCCATCTTCTCACTCCCAAATCACAGGACTTCTTTTTGGAAGTTGCCTACTGTCACACTCCCATATCACTGTACTTACAGACCTCCCACCACCACCTGTGCAAGCTGCTGATCTCTTTGTGTCCCAGTGCATCTAAAGCTGAGCTCCAACCAGAGCTGCACAGCTCAGCTCAAGCTGAGATGAGGAACCCCTTGGGAAGGTGGAATGACAGCTTGCATCTCTCTTGTTTTCATGTCACTGCTAACATTGTGCCATGTCCTCCCACTGTTAGACCTTCCTCTGCTTATGGAATGACAGGCTAGGTTTATCAGAGAGACCCCCAAAGCAGGTCCTGTATTTAGCCTGCAATTCTGCATTCCTCCAGACCCTCCTCAGCTGCAGAAGAGTATCCAGTGTTTGCTTCTCTGGGAATAGCATTGCTGTTAATGAATGATAACGTTCAGCCTTAGTGCAGCTCCCCAAAACCGTTTATTTTTTCTCTTTTTACTATGCAAAGGGTTGGTATGGCCTGAGGCTGGGTAGCCCTCAGAGCCTTCTGCAAATCAGATCCCCATCTGCATCTGCTTCCTCCGGGCTCCAGGAACCAGAGGCACATTCAGGTCAACCTCAAGGCTGTTGCAGATTGACTGTAGAGGAAGACCTCTGCACTGGAAAGATACTGAGGAGCTGTCTAACATCACTTAAAAAAAAAAAAAGTCCAAAATGCTACCAGACTAGTCTAAAATATCTTACACAAAAGTCATGTCCCTGTCTCCCGGGAGAACACAGTTGAATTGCAGGTTTTTTACCAACAAAGACCGGAACCCAAATACTCACAGACTGCTTGAAACAGCTCCAGGGAAGACTCTCTAAACTCCAGAGGCTGCTGAGCTCAGTGAGAAGCTAAATGTGGATTCTACCCAAAGGAAGCTCACCCATAAATATTCACATTGTTACTCATAATCATTCTGAAAGACATGAGCAGTCTTTAGAGGAATGCTTTCTTAGCACTTAATTGCTTTCTGAGGAAATTTTAGCATGGCCAAATGAACATTATCAAATTGATTACCTTGTAGAAGTAGTTTATTTAATTATTAAATAATTTTCTTTTCATTATACTATGTTATGATATATCACAGTATATTGTACCGTAGCATTAATTAATAGTATACTCATTATAATACTCCAGGACTGTAGAATTTAATAGTTTTTTTTGCCAAAAGTACATGCTGGGTCTTTTCATTCTGAAAATTTCTTTCCTCAGTTTTAGAGAGAAAAGCTTCTTTAAAAATGGTAGTGAATTAAAAGTTGCAAAATATTAATTATTTGTAGCCTTAAGGATCAAAAAGTTGAAAATAAAAAGCTCTATTTCTAGCCTGCTATATTTGAACTTAAAGAGGATTGTTTAAAAAAATAACAGCCAAAGAAGCAAATCAAATCTCATTATTTGGAGGAGGTTTTAGGGGGTTCAATTTAATATATTTTGTACTCTTTGAGACTATGAGAGTGAACCTCCTTCCTGTTTACCTGTGGGCTCATGGTGAGAATACTGACAGTTGGTTTCAATTTTTTATATGTGGAAGTGAGAGGAGTCAAAGCAAGAACTTGAGTCTCCATTCTGCAACTGTCTTCAAACCAAAATGCCCTGGTGTTTCTGCATACAAAGCCACAGCATCAATAGCCATAGCTTGAGGAGTCGCAAAAATGTTTTGTCCTCCATTCCAAGACAGCACTAAGCATCTGCTCAGATCTAGGACCTTGAGTATCCTCATTCTTTTTGTGGTGTACTGTAAAAGGATAAACTTCCAGGTGCAGACCAGCCTCATCAGTGTCTTGTAGGAGCATGCCTCTTGAGTTTTTGTTACTGGAAATAATCATTAGGAAAACAAAGGTAAAACTTTACTTGCAGAGAATAAGGATTTTTCCTGTTTTTATGAAGTCTTGATTGCTTTAAAAAAATAATGTGAGCATGTATATATCTATATAACAGAGGAAACTCTTATTTGGATGTTAAAATTCTCAGATAAAGAATCTTGAAAAGGTCTTTTTCTTTCCGCTGCCTGTATTCAAGAGTGCCTTGAATGACAAACTGTGGTGTAGACATCTACAGCGCAAATGCCCAGAGCTGGGCAAGACAACCCCATCCCTGTCTCAGAAGACCCCAACATGAGGTCTCTCCACAGGCTTAGAAGCCCAGCTGCCACCTTGGGTTCTGTATGGAGGTGTCCACTCCCAAAAGTAGCTCGTGCTCTTGTGGGCAGCAGGCCTTTAATAGCTTTCAGGCTGGTGGGTGTTTGTAAGCTCAGTCTCAGAAATGCCTTTTAGTCGAACATATACATTTAGGCAAGGAAAACAGAGGGGTTTTACATGCAGAGGACTAACTCCTGATACTCCAGGATGCCTGACTTTCAGCTGGAGACCCTCAGTGTATAAAAGTATCATACACATGTATATGAAATGCTTGTCCAGGCTGTAATGGATGCCACTCCATCAAACCACCTTGTTTTTTACCTTGCTCTCTTGGGCACCACAACACTGAATTAATGATGAGAATGTTGCTCCACTGCTCTAGACCTCTTCTGTAAATGAGAGTTGGGAGGTCAAGCCATTACTCTAGGTCATTTCTGCATTTCATTACTTAAGCATCACTCAACAGAAAAATATATTTGGTCACAGCAGAAGACACTGCAGTTTTTCTCTTTCATAGAGGTGATCAGTATCTTCTCCTCTGGCCACCTTGCATATTCTCAGCATGAAACAGAAATCATGTGTAGGGCAGAGCATTCATTACCAAACTGCACTGGAACTGTACTTGAAAGACTTCGAAGTAAGGAAGGAGTTAATAGTTGCAAAACAGTCATTTCCTGAGTCCTCTGGTTGGATGAGTAAAAACTTTCAACTATTTCTATTTCTTCTGTTTCATTTAAGAGGCTTTCAAGGTGCACTGTACCTCTCAGACCAGGTAAGGAGTACATCTTTTCACTTCTTGATTGTTTATTCATAATAGTTTCTCAGAGGAGCCAGACTCAGTCAAGACTGGTTTTTCTCCCTGCTATTATTTACATCTGAAGCGAGAATGAAGTTCTTTACAATCCAAGAAGTACATTTGTCTCTTTGTGCCAGATGACTGTGAGCTGTAGAAATAAATGAAGAACTATATGGCTTAATAATGGAGCGAAGACAATTAAGAAATTATGTTGCACATACTTAGAAGTCAGAATTATTACAGCAAATACTGCAGTAAAAGAGAAATAAGACGCATCACCAGTTTTAAGGAGTTCACTCTGCAGGAACCACGAAGAAAATAAGGAGTTCTCAGGTACAGTTTGCTTTAGTGAGGAGAGTAGTAAAAATCATAGCATGTCTTCAACTCTGATTTTAAAAAGAGGAAAAATGAGCTTCTACATATTGGGGACAGAAAAAAAAATCAAACCCAGATAATTTTGGACCAGTTTTAATTGTAAATCTGGACCTGATATCTTTAGCTACTGCAGAGTCATGTACTGTACTCATCCTGAGACTGCTCCGGTGGTTTACAACAGCCCAACATACACACAGAAGTGACTGTGGAACAATGTCATAAAATGATACAATTTCATCAGGGTCTTTTGATGCATAAAAGCTGAACTCAGACAGACAGGCACCAGAAGAAAGTGCCACAACACAGTGCACTTTAGCATACAGCATTTGTTGCTTCTTAATAGATAAAGAGAGGGATTATTTGTGTGAAAACCTTTTTGTTTTGTTTAATAGTTCAGAAACAAGCATAAATAGCCATCTGTGGGGAAGTTATTGTAATAATGTGCTGTCATCGTGTCACCATACAGAAAGGGAAATTGTACGTGCCATGCTGATCCCTGAGTAAAATCATACACTGCTATGGCATTTGTGGGCTTTTTTAAGATGCAGGGGTTTTTTTTTGCATTTGTGGGTTTTTAAGTCTTTGCTTGTTATCAGTTTTAATGTTTGGATATATTGACTTCTTGAATGTTTGCTTTAATCACTTTCTGGATTTTGTACATAGTCAGGAGAACCTAGTTAGGACTTTTAACAGCATTGGTTTGATTCAGACACAAAATTTCCATCCATGCTGGGACTTCATTCCTAAATAATTTCTACTTTACTTGTAAAATTGCTGTTAGAGTAGCGATTGGACCTCTGTAATGAATTTCATGCTCAACAGACTCAATGATCCACATGAAGTTTTGTCACTGCATCTACAGATGGGGACTTCATATGAATCTCAGCTGGTGCCAGATTTGTGTCCTGGTTTTTGCAGCTGCCCCATGCCGGCAATCTGATCAAGAACCTCAGTCTTCCCTTGCAAACAGCTGTGTCAGTTTAGAAACCACCAGAGAGCATGTCACCGTTCTGCTAGGGAAAAGTCTATAGCAGGGGTGGAAGCAGTTGCATCAGCCTTAGTCTTAGTTTGAACATCAGCGCTAAGCAATTTGCTGTTCCTTACAGGTCTGTATGGCCTTAGTTGGTAAATACTTGCAGCCTATGCCATAGTTTGCTGAAGGAAAGGTGGCTAAGGTGTGCCTACAGTTCTGCAGTCACATTTCCCAGTTACTATATTGGCACAGCTCAAGGGGAAGTGCTCAGCAGCTTTGTGTGGGAAGAGCAAACAGAACCCAGGCATCCCCTGTCAACCAGCATCTTACCCACTGCTTGTGTGTTCACCTTCTGTCTTGCAGCATGGGTTTGGGTTCAACTCAGATGCATCTGCCCGTGCAGATAATTAGGCTTTCACTGATGAATGTTAGTGCAGAAAAGGCCAGCTCAGGTGATATAAAATGTTTGCTGTCAGTGCTCTCTTTCAGCATCAGTAGCTTTGTTTGATGTGGGAAAAGGGTGCACTCCTCTGTCGGAGGGTGAAGTATGTTATGTATAGCGGTTAGTGTAACAGCACTGAAAACAAACAAATAGCAGAAAGGTCATTCCTTGTATGGCAACTTTGGTCTGCCACAATAACTGCTGTGTTCTGGTCAAGTGGCAAGAAGGGAGAAACCCAGACACAACTCAGCCACAAGTTATTTTGTGGTAGACTCCCCTGTCCTGCTCAAAAATGAAGGCACGCCAAGATTGTGTCACCACGTGTCTAAAATGTGTGCTGGTGTTGTGCACATGTATTGCCACTTACAAACTTCACATTTGCAGTTTCCAGATAAAAAGTTGTTTTGAAACGGAACTTCAGGGGGTTTCGCTGCTCACAACTGATGTTTGCAAAGCTTTCAGTTGGACAGAAGGGAGGTTTTCTTATCAGACATATTTATTGACTGGTTCCATGCTCTTCACAGCATTCAAAAGGAGCTTGAAAACATAGCTCTCCTCTGAAAAGTGACATTACAGAAATGACATTACAGTTGGGACCTTGACTACTGGCTCAAGAATTCCTGGATGAAATGAGCTCTATTTATAATTAAATGTCTGTGGGATTGTTGTTTTGGCTTGATTATTCTTACTGCCAGCTCTCAAATGGAAAATCAAGCTAGGCTCTTAGGCTTACTATTTATACAGGAAATCTGAGAGGGACTCAGCCTGAGGGTTAAGGTTTTTACTTAAAATAGGTTTTCAATGGGTAATATAATCCAAGTTTTGTCTAAATTTTGTTGCTAATCAAACAGAAATATCCCACAGGATTAATTTTCTTTGAATCAGGTAATGTCAGTTTGATCCAGTCTCTTTTCATATGTTTTTGATTGGAAGCCTTCTGTCCTTACTGAAATTTTCCATTGGTAATCTTATTTTTCAGTGCTGATGAACATTTAACTAAAGCTAAATATCAGAGAAAGAGAGAAAAAAAATCTGTGTATGCTTCATGCAACAGCTCAATAATTAAATACTGGGGTTTAGCTGTCATTGATATCCTAACAGAGAGATTCTGCCTTTTTACACACAGACTGATGAGGGTCCAAGAGTTGTTCAGGCTGGGGCCAAGTATCAGTAAGTTTGATCATCAAGAGCTACACATTTTTGTCATATTTTCACACTACTGCATGAAGAATTCAGGCTCAACAGCTGGTGAATTGAAAATCCCTGCTCTCCCCACTGCTGACTAAATCTTGAAATAAGAACAGAAATTACACCTTGCTATGGTCATGAAGAAGCAGCTAGGGCTACTTACTGTGAGATATCCTGCACCTGATTCACATCTGCACAAATGAGAAGGGAAAATAGCAAACCAACAAGAAGTATGTGCTCTTTTATCTTCTCTTAATCTTCAGAGGTCTCTATTCTGAAGCATTAGTAGTCCTGCATAGGTATGTTTTACAGCTAGTGAACCATATATTTAAGGCTGTGAAAGAAAATAGAAAATGTTATCAATGCTTGTCACCATCATCACCATCACTGTTTGTAATTATCTTTAGATTTGTCCTCCTCTTTTTTTTTTTTTTTTTCCCCTAAAAGATTTCTTGTTTGTTCCTCTCTGCAGATCTTACTCATAGAGGAAATCTGATCTGCTGCAGCAAGGAAACCTCAGCAGTGAGATGG
This sequence comes from Motacilla alba alba, assembly GCF_015832195.1. Classification (NCBI taxonomy): domain Eukaryota; kingdom Metazoa; phylum Chordata; class Aves; order Passeriformes; family Motacillidae; genus Motacilla; species Motacilla alba. Next base: position 90,260,234 of record NC_052016.1, read on the forward strand.
CGAGACAAATTCCTTAGGGAGCTGCCTGTAAGTCTGGTCAACATTTAAGATGAAAAGTTTTGCATTTTCTTTGCCAGGATGTTACATGCAGAGTTAGCTGTATGAGGCAACCGCTGAGGCAGTAAGGGAATATTCAGGAACACAAGCTTTGAGTAAACACAAAGGCAGAAATAATCTTGTTAGGATATTTTCTTTCTTCCCTGCCTCCCCCCCCCCCCCCCCCCCAAAACTTCTAAAACCATGATTAGTCTTTGAGACTCACTAAATCATGCCAAATTGAAGTCCTGTTCTCCAGAATCCTGGATACACTGAATAGACCCCACTTTAGGGCTACAATGCTTCAGCAGTTGAAAGCTGTGAGAACACGCCTTTTGTACTTTTGTTGCTTCACCTTGAGACAGTCAAGCAGTGCAGGGATCAAAGGGAAATCCTCCTGGAACACAGGCAGTAGTGAGAGACAGGGTAGGAAACTGTGGATAAGTAAGCAGGGAAATGGTGAGGATGAGACCAAAAAAAGGAAAACTGGTAGTACAAACTTGGGGTAGGTGAGGACAGAGGGTGGGATCTGGAGAGCAGTTAACAGGAGGAAGAGAGACTTTGGGTTACCTGCTGATGATGATAAAAGTGGTTTTGTAGAGGACAGCAAGGTGTGATTCTTTCCCCCAAATACTCAGGAGAAACCACTGAAATACCAGGTCTCAGAAACATAGAAGTAAATCTTGGAGGCAGCACAGGTGTGTCTGCACCCTCTAGTGGGCTACAGAAAATTATTTTACCCAGCAGAAAATTACATTACACAGAATATGCTTTTACCCAGCAGTAACTTTCAACTTCATTTGCTGGGACCAGTCATATCCTGATCTTTAGCATATTTGACACACCTGTAATAACTGTTTTCAGCTTCCATAACGTGATGGCTGCATCCGAACTTCTTTTTCTAGGATTGTCTTTTGCCTGTCGTAACTCCTGAACTGTACAAGAAGTTGATTGTGGCTCAGAATTGTTTGAGGGAGTGTGTGACAAAACCATCTGGTTTGAGACTGGCTGGTGTGAGACAAAACCATGCCGGAACTGTAACAGCCCAGCAGTTGAACTTCATGATGTGAGCACTGTTCTGACAGTGCTAAATTTACTAATATTGACATATTTTACATGTAGTAAAATCTCCCTTGTGCAGGTGGTCTGCACTCCTCAGAGTCCTAAGGGTAAATATTACAGAATAATACTTCAGAACAAAAAAATCAATGAACAGCCTGTTTAGTGAGAGACCGTTTCCTGTCTCATTGCTCAGCTCTCATCTACTTGCTGCTGGAGGACATATTCTAACTGAGATGTAGAACTACAGGAAAAAGCAAAGCAGCTTTGTGATCTTAGTGACTGAATAATGTTCTGGGAAATATGATTCTGCCACTAATTCTACCTGGAAGTAGATGCTGATAAAAGCTTTTGTGATGGTCACAAAAAGTAGTATGTTGATAAAAGCTTTGTGATGGTCACCTTTTTAAGAAAAGGATACATGTGAAATGCCTGAAATGGAGCTAGGATGGAACTCCAGAGCTTCAGCTCTGAACAGGGAAAATTCTGATGCAGTCTCTGACTACTGGGGGATTAAACCATAGTAGTTGCATCTTATAACACAAGATAGCAGAATTTAAGATACTTAGAGACAAAAATAGAGAAGATATCCATTAGCAATTATAATAAAAAATGGATTTTGACAGGTCTGAGAAAGATGGTCTGGTACCACCAAGGAGAATGCTTAAAGAATTTCAGCGAAACTGTTTCTTCTTTGCATTTACAGATACTTGCTTTTCAAAAGGTAAAAGAGTAGGAAATAATATAATTCCTCCTCTAGAGCATGCTCCTAGGATAAAGAGTGTGCACATTCAACTCTATTATTTGGAAAGTATTTAAAGGCTTATCCACCTCCTTCCTAGGTAGTATGCTAGAACTATGGGCTGGGCTGAATTGCAGCCAGCCAGTAGAAGCTGGAACAGCAAGCAAAAGAGGACAAAAGAGGTCAGAAGCCTGAAATACCATTCAGCTGGAAAGCTAAAGACCTTATCTCAAGTCTTGTCTTCAGAGACAGTTTCACAGTAATCATTGGATAACTCCAAAGGCCAAAGAGTAGATTCGAGGCCATATGCACTTAATTGATGGCTGCCTTTGTCACTAGACTAGAGAATCTCTTGCCCTCCTTCACAGTGCTTTCATCTTTTCCTGAGTTGTTGTATTGATAATTTTTTAGAGTGCATTTCTGATGTAAAAGATGGTCAGTAACCAGAAGCTTTGTGGCTAAAGCAATCTCCAGCTCAGATAATCTAACTCTCACGGTCAGACTTGGAGGGCAGCTCAAGGCATCTATTTCCTGAAATTAACCACTGCATTATTGTTCAGACAGGGAAGGGAAAGGAAGTGTTTTTCTTCTATCAACCATCTTAAAAAAATGTAGCAAATTATATTTAGGCCCCAGAAAGAAAAGGCAAGAGGGAATTTTAACAAAAGGAACTTTGGCAAAGAGGTTCAAGGCTCAGGTCTCCCTGTAGTTTCCCTGTGAGAGTATGTTCTGTGAGAATTACTATTTTTTCCCTCAATTTTTCACATTTTTAAGGCTCATCCTCTGTCTGCACTGGGTGATCTATGTGTGTGGGACGTGAAGTGTGCTGATGTCACACTGCTCCTGATAATTTTTCTGACTATTTCAGATCCCATTCTGAGACACCTAAGTCTTCACTGGTGCCTTCATCCTTCCACCCATGTGATGCTTATCTCACAGAGTTTGAAATTCTGTTTCAAATCTGGTTTCAAGGGGTTAAGCTTTCAGAAACAGGCACCAACTCTGAGATCCTAATTTTCAAATGCTTATTAAAAGATATCTGGATCTGACTTGCAGAGTTTTGAGTACTCGCAAATCCAGGTATGGTAAATAGAAATGTGGTTTTGAAACAGTAACATTTCATTTAATGCCAAATGCTCTTAGAAATCAGGTCCTAGGTAACTCAGGGCCTTCATTGCTCACATTCCTCTTTGTACTATGGGGTTAAATAATCTTTATATGCGAGGAAGGCTGCAAATAAGAATTTTGTAGGTGTTTCTGAAGCACTTTGATGCTACAACACTGGAGGTCATAAAAATGCCCAAAAATAAATTGTTTATTTAGTATTTAGGACAGGAGTTTAAACAGTGCATTTTACATAGGGCATAGCACCATTTATTGAACAATCAGGAGTAAAAAGTCTAAATTTTTCTGATAGGGCCTTTGGAAAATTGCTGGGAAGGCATTGGTTCCAACAGAAATCAAGTGGAAAAAGGCAAGTTTAAACATGTCCATTTTCAAGCCTGTGACCTGTAGAGTTTCTTGGCAACTCATTGAGTTCAGTTAGAATAGAGATAGAGAATCTTGACTGATTTCCTGTCTTCAGCTTGTTAACTTACACCATTTCACTAGTAGGATCATTCAGCTAAAAAGCAACCAGGGGAACCTGCTGATGAAATTCTGGCTCTCAAGATCTTCAGCTGTTTATTTATTCAGGCTTCTAGAACAGTAACCTTCCTGAGATAAATGGGCATTGTGAGCATTTCAACATGGAAGGAAAAGACACGACATTTTCATATGTGCACACACACACACCTTCCATTCCCCTCAGTCACATGTCTCTGTAAAGCTGCTGATCTCAGTTACACAGTGTTTAAACCCTCAGTGCACAGAGCAGAGCTGCTGGGGTCTTTAGAAATACATACTTAGTCAAAAAGTTTACAACCTCTCCATGATTGCAGCTACAAGAAGCGAGCTGCTAGCACATGGATGTGAGACTGAGTTAAACAGAAGCAAGATTAAGACCTTAAGCTGAACTAAGCACTGCCTTGCACATTGCATACATCTCCTTATCAGCCCAATTTGTGACCTAAATCTGTATATCCCTGTCACAGAAAATCACTGGAACTCAGTCTTTCACATGAAGATGCACCTTCTTGGTAACCCATTTTTCCTATGGGGCATAAACATGTCTTTAACACCTCTAAGAGGATAAAGAATGAAGTTTCCTGTTACGTGTCTGGCTTTTGCAAGCTCAGCAATTCTCAGCAGTGCAGATACATAATCTTAAAACTCAGTGTTAGTGGATAAAATAGCTTCACAAACTCATCACTGAGGTTTTTTATGGTGAAATGCATTTTAAATGTTTGACATTTAAAACCATATGTACTTGTGAAATTTTTTTTTTGAGCTTTTAAAATGAAATGTTTTCTACCAACAGCTCTTCTCTGAGAAACAGGACATGGCACAGTTTTAAATGTTGTAGTAGGCTGATAGGCTTGCTCAGCTCACATGCCTGTTCTGCTCATGTTTGTGGGCTGAGTACATAATTACCCCCACATGAGAGGGGCAGAGATCATAGCCAATGTGGATATCAATAGCAAATATGATAGGTCTACCCTGAGCTTGGAGATGTTTACACTGAGTGGGGTGGATTCTCAGCACTTCCCAGTTTTCACTGCTGCAGTATTGCAAAAACCAACTACAAACTCTCACGGCAGTGCCTGGGAATCACTTTGTTAAATATGGAGCACGAGTGGAAAGACTATTGCTGTGTCAGTCAGCAGCAGGAGAGCAGAGAGAGAAAGGAATCAATCATATTACAGTACAATCAGTTCCTTTGGTTGTGCCTGTTTTTCTGACTGCTCCAAGTTGTCTTTTGGACTGTAGTCATCAGTGTAGAAGGAAAAGGAGGTGGTCAGAAACAGAATTATTTAGGTTGGAGAAGGTCCTCAAGGTCATCGAGTGCAACCCTTAACCCAGCACTGCCAAGTCTGCCACTAAACCATGTCCTGAAGTGTCACATCTACACATCTTTTAAATACCTCCAGGAATGGTGACTCCACCATTTCCCTGGGCAGCCTGTTCCAATGCCTGACAACCCCTTCTGTGAAGGAATTTTCCTATTATTCAGTCTAAATCCCCCTTGGGTTTACAGGCCAACCTGAGTCCATTTCCTTTTTTCCTATCAGTTGTTACCTGGGAGAAAAGACCAACCCCCACCTGGCTCCAACCTCCTTTCAGGTGGTTGTAGAGTGATAAGTTCTCCTCTTTTCTTCAGACTCAACATGCCCAGCAGCCCCAGCTGTTCTTGTGCTCCATACTCCATTGTCCTTCTCTGTACATTTTCTAGCACATCAATGTCTTTCTTGCAGTAAGGGGCCATAAAACTGAAAATCTTTGCCATCTTCAAAAGCATATGTGATCACCTGGAGATTTGACTTGAGTCTCAAGTTTGAAATAAAAACTTCAGCGTTGCAGCTTGCCATTGCTAACAATTTTGTTGTTCACACTAACATGCTACAGAAGTTGTAAATGCTCCCCTGCCCACACCTACCACAGCAAAGTGAAAAAGTTCACACCCTCTATGTATCATCAGCTTAAATTTTTTAGTAAATCCAAAGAAGATAAGTAGGGATATGTTCACAAAGAACCAGCCTGAAATTCAAAGTGTGCCAGGTATTAGAAATAAAGCCATGCTTATATATTAAAGATGTTTTTGTGTCCAGCTATGGGCCCAAGAGAACTGAATGCTAGATGCTTTCACTTCCTTCAATCAAAGATAAGTATATGGTTTATTCATAAACTAGGTCTGTCACATGTTGAGTCAAGCAGGATTTGGTGTGGGATTTGCAGACTGATATTTGTATCCACAAGAAATACTTTGTCTTCTATTCTGAGCCACATTTTTCTTGTTTTGACCCCAGACAGAAAAAAGGGCTAAGTGAAAGGCATTTTGAACAGTTAGAATGAGACAGTGACACTGCCTGGCAAGGGGAGATAACACAAACATGTGTGGATCCACTGGCTCTGGAAACAGTAGAAAACATTGGTCTGTTTTCTTACTATGACTTACAGTGAAATAATATATAATGAATATTATTCTTATTGCCATTACGCACATCTACAACCTTCTCCTGAGTTGTTACGGCCATTACACACAGAAAACTATATGCAGTTGCACTAATCAGGAAAAGGAGCTAAAAAACATTAGGTGGAATTATAGATGTCTGAATTCCAGGCTTTCATCCAGCCAATTCACATTTTTTGAGAAAGAGAGAGAGGAGAAATATAGACTCATGTATAGAGGCCAAAGATCCTTTTCAAATAAAGCTGGACAGCAGCTGGGCTCAGTGGCTCTCTGGGTTTCATTTACATTCTTGCATCTATGTTAAGGATAAAGTAAACAAATGTGTGATACCTGTTCTGGCTGACAGTTGCCCAGGTCATTCCCTTCTGGATTCTCCCATATTACATCTTCCCCTACAGATGAGGCTACATGCTCACCCACAGACTTCATTTGTCTGGTAAGAAAGTGTACTGAAATATCAGTCTCTTACTTCTGAGTCCAAGCAGCCCACTCAGTTTCTGTGAATAGGGTTCATTGACTGACTCAGAGAAATAATTGCCTGGCCCAGCATCTCAGTGTAGGTTCTCTCTGTTGTCTCCAGCGTGCTCCACTGAGCCCTAGCCCTCACCTACCATTTCTGAAGCCCAGTGTCACTGTGCCCCTTTACTTTCTTCTGGGAGGGAGACAATAGATTCAGGCTGAGCTTTCTGCATGGACATTATTGTCTCAGGGCTGTCCTGCTCCTCCTCCTCCTCCTCCTACAGAGAAATGTGCTGTAGAGACTTGTGGGGGCTTATTTCCTTTTTTCAGATCTGAGCCAAAGCTTAAATCTCTTGATGTGTAGCCATCAAAGGCATCAAAGATAAATAACTCTCAGTAGTGCTGGTAAATAAATATCTTGCAGACTGTTACTGACTGCGTTACAGTTTCATGAACAGAGTTAAATGGGATTATATAAAAGCAGAAAGATAAGTTTGCAGTAATTAAACTTCAAAATAGTTTCAAACATCAAAATTATTTTTTTCAATTTTATCTATTTATTTTATTTTTATTTTACTCACATTTATTTCACTTGTGAAATTAATTAGTCCTAAACAATCCTTAATCTAAATCCTTTTCACAACTCACATTGGTGAGAAATTATGCCATAGATTTTGGCAAGGCCCTACACACAGACAATTGCAAATGACAGCACTTTTTTGAATACATCTGCAACGTCTTATGCATTAATTTTTTTTATATGTTAGAGCTACAAAGATTGTATTGCTGCTGAATCACTACATTCAATCATGATAAAAGACAAGAGTATTTCCCCAGTGGAGAAACAGCCAAATATGGTACCATTTTTTAAAAGCCAACAGAGCATTCTCAGATAAGAATTACAGAGTATGTAAATGTTCTTTGCAAATCAGTTTGTATTTATCTTTTTGACACTGACAGTCTCAGTGTCCTTTGTGGTAAACTTTACAAAGGGTTTTAATGTGCTTGTTCTGTTTTATATACTTTTGATCCACTCGTTCTCAAATTAAATAACAAGATAGAAGAAATTGTGCTACCCTACACTGAAAGGGTTTGGAAACCAACCTCTCTTCTCCTTATTAGAAATAATCCCTTCACTTCATGTTTTGGTCTGGTGGGTGAGAAAACTGTGCTTGTTTTTTTTGGCTAAAAGTGTAGTGTTTCCAATTCTGAAGTTCTAGCTGCAGTTTCCACTAGTTATGAACACCCACACCCCCAGGAAAATAAAAAAAAAAAAAAAAGGAAAACACCTGGTTTGGGGCTCTTCTGTGTTGTTTATACACTGTTCAAAATGTTATCAAGTATTTCTTAACCTTTTTCTTTGCTTAAAGCAGATTATTTCAACCACTACTTCCTTCTTTCTCCTCTCTTCCTCTTAACTCTTTAATAGAGGATCTCTATGTGTGCTTTTCTTCTTCATTTCCAGTCTATGAATAAGTTGATCTGTGCATCCTTCCAACCCACTGGGATTAGGAAAGCCAAGCAAACTTTAGGGTAGCTTTTCGTCAGAACAGCAAGACAGAGCTGAAGAGTTGACAACAGTTTGCTAGGAGTGGGGCAAGAGGTGGCTTCAGTCTCTTACCACTGAAAATCTTGTAGTCTTCCCATTCATCCTTCTGACTGTTTTATTTTGACAGCCTGCATCACAGATAGCATTGTATTGTCACCACAGAACGCTGAAAATTATCATCTGCTGCTTTCCTCAAATCTTGTCCTTCACACTGATGTACCCCCATGCCTCTCTGATAGGAGTTAGTCATGCCAGCAATGACAGGATGTCACAAGAGATAGCTGAGGTCTTGTGCTGGCACAAGAAGGTCTGATTTTCTCCGTGTTTGTCCTGTGAGCCTTGTTCTGTTAAAACATTAGGTTGGTCTTTGCTCTGAGGCCAGCCTGAGCCTTGTTGTAGCTCCATGAGCACAACTTTCATTCTCACTGAAGTCCTTTTCTCTGGCCTGCTTCCTAGGTATTTCCCTGTGTAATTGCCACCCTTGGCAGAAAATGTAGTCAGTGTAAGTATGGGATCTTTCTACTGCTCTTCTCCCATTCCAGCCAGGAAGGAAGAATGTGTAAAGGATCTTAGCAAGACATAGAGCAAGTAGATACCTATACCCCTGTAGGCTGAAGCTCATCATCATGAGATCATCCATCGAAACAAAGCAGGAAGTCAGGAATTTTTGTTCAACTAGAAACAGCCCCACTTCCCCCCTGCCTGTCACAGAGGGAAAAGACACAAACACTCAGCCAGGTGATTTGCAATGAAAGCATCACACACACCTACCAAACTCACCCTCACACACTTCCACAAGCACCTTATATCTGCCTTGGGGAATGGTGCAAAAATGTGGAGTTGAGCCAGGTAGCTTTTTGATGCTGAATGTCTTTCCTAGTCTGCTGGGACAGGATATCTGTTCTCAAAGGGTTTAGCAAGACATTTTAACTCCATGATCTAGAAGACTCATTGAGTGGCAGTACATTCTGGAAGATCTGCCAGAGTTCTTGAACTAGAGAAAAGCAATTGGCACAGCAATAAAAGCAGAAAAAGCAAGTATATTTATTTGATTGCCACTGATTCTTACAACAGAGGATGAAGACCGTCCATCCACTGTGGCACTATGCTCACCAATGGATGATTTAGCTAGGAGCATAAGAGATTCTTCTGCAAAAGGAGCATAATCTCAGGAGGCAGAGCAAAGCAAATGTACATTTGTGACTCACATTATATGCCTAGCATCAGGCTTCCGCCTGTTCAGGTGCCTGACCTACTTGCTAGGATCCACTCCAGCCCTACGCTGAAGGAGAAAACTTCCATCACAGGTGGAATTTCCAATTTCTGATCTTTATGCTAGCACTGAAAAAGGCTTTAGGAGTCTAAATGGTCTTTTGTTGTCACAAAGTGCTAAAACCCAAGACTGAGGTCTTCAGCTCTTCAGCTTTTGCTAAAGGTGCCATTACAAAAATTATGAACCCCAAGCATTAAGTCCTCAGAAGCCCATATATCCCAATACCCAGCTCAGGCTGCAAGCCTGAAATCACAGTTGTTGACTGGAGGGAAGACTTTTCCTTGTGCTGCATCAGCTTGAGAACCTAGTAAACCATAAATTGCCAAAACACTTATTGGAGTACATCCTCCGTGGGATACAGAAAGAAGCAAGATGTCAATGAGTCCTGTGGATACATAGTCTACAGACTATGGATGTTTACCTGGCCTGATTAGAACCAAGCATTCTTGCAGAAATGCATTAAATCACAATGTTATTTATCTACAAGTTGTCTTTACTCCTGCAGCTGAATTTGTTCCAGTTTGCATGGTACCACTGTGCTATAAATTCCATAGGTGAGAAAAACAAACTCTAGTGTTTCTGTAGTACTTGAGAGGAGAAGACATCCAAAATGCAGTTCCTGTTTTAATGTAATTTATATATTTTCCGTGAAGCAACTAATAGAAAATCCTATTGCTTGATTGGGGGGGGCGGGGGGGATAGATTTTAATCTCTTCACTCTGAAGAGAGAAATAAATCCATATCTCCCACTTCCCCATTGTGTGATATTTAGGAAGTGTGAATCGTACTCTTTTTGCTAGTTTGGATACTTCTGGGTTTTATGAGATAAGATGGAGGCAGACATCTCACTGCAACAGAAATTTCAGGGGTAATACATGGTTGTATCTAGAGATCTCCTTGAAATCCCCCACAAAGGGTGTGGAGGGTTTCACACACCTCCTCTGAGGCTTTCTCAGAGACGAAGGTGTTTCTGTCTAGCTTTCTTGCTGCTCAGTGTCATGATTTTCTGTATTTCATGGTAAAATTCCTAATTAAGAGCTGATGAGGTGGGGTCATCCCAGACAGGGCCATGGAAACTCTTCGGCAGGCAGGTGTAAAAACTTACATTTCTACAACCCGAGGCAGAGTAGGTGTGGATGGTGGTGCACTGGGCTCTCTCTGTGGGTTTACACTTTGTTTTAACTCCTCTAGGTACTTGCTACTCTCCTGTCTCTCTCTTTGTCTTTTTTTTTTTTTTTTTTGTGATTGAGCAAATCTAACCACAATCTCTTTTTACACCCAGTTTCTGAAGAAAGTCTTTTACCTGGTTTTCAGCTGAACTGTTGTTTTACTTGTAACAAGAACAAGACATCAGAAATCCAGTATACAAAATAATAGATTGATTCTGTTATATGAGGCATTCAGTCATTTGAGAATCAGAGAATCTTTTAGCACCCTACAGTTTGTGGAGATTTTTCCTCTTAGGATATTATTACATTATTACAATTCATGCAAAAAATATCCACTTACCTTTAAAGAAATACTTATTTTATTTTGATAATTGATTTAGGAAGTCTCATTATATCATCAGTTAAAGTTCAAGATAGTGCTCAATTTCAAAAGCCACTTTAAATGTTCTCCTTATAACTCCTGTAGCATTTACAAAGCAAGACATTAAAATTCCTTGAGCCATCAGCAGCAAGGTGACTGAGTGGTGCAAAAAATATTACTATTATTTAAAGAAAAAATTATATGAGATTAGGAAAGTTACTTTTCAGAAGGCATTGAGCAAGTGAGAGAGAGCACTGGAATTTAAGATGTTCCGCTTATGATCCTCAAGAACACACCTACAGTCTTGCCAACTCTTGCCAATCCAGTCAGCCCTCAGAAGACACCTGATCCTTAATCATCTACCTCTTGTAGTTGCAAGGAGGCCTTTTCACAAAGAGATACAAAGAAGTCATTAACATTTTCATCTCCTTATTGACATGGCTCTTTGCAGGAATGATAATGAGGAAGCTCATTGTGAATGTTCCCTTCAGTCCACTTCATCCCAGCACTTAAGAAGTGGTTTTGGAGTGCCAGATCCTTTTACACAGTTCAGTAAGGAGGCTCCTGACTCTAATCTAGAAAGTCATATTGCTTTGGATATTGTGGCACTGTGGGGAGGCCACTGACATACTGGTCAAAGTATTGTTGTTACATTCTCACTGATAGTTTTGGCAGCAGGAGACAAATTGTGTTGTTTGTGTTTGCTTTTGCTTTTGCAGAAGTGTGCAGGGCAACTAGTCTGGAATGCCACTGCTAAGGATGGATTCCTAAAATATTTGGATGCTTTCTGAGGACTTAAGGCAAAATGAGCATATTTTCCAAATATTGCTTTGCATCAGGTGTGTAAAGAAATGGGGAAAATACCAGAAAAAACTAGTATTAATACAAATGGCAATGGCAAGGAGTTGGCATGTGATGCGACCTAAAAATAGAAGACTAATATAAACACTTGTTCAGACTAAAAACTACTCTGTCTTGTGATTAGTGTGGCCATTTCAAAATATTTCCTGTTGTGATTGTATAACCTTTAAAAAGAAAGGATAAGTTTGAGCTGGGGAATGGCTAGGTCTTCTCTTTCTGCTGGTCTTAGTAAAAAAAGGGATTTATTTTACATCAAAGAAACAGGTAAACAAAACTAAATGACAAACCTTGAGGGTTTTGTGTAGGTTAGTTTACATCATGCTGTAACAGAATGCTCTAAAAACTATCAACCTACGCAGTACAAGCACAAGTAACTTTTATATGTATTTTGTAGTACATCTAAGAAGCATCTGTAGAGATGGTGTGGGAGTGAAGGGAGGGCTGAACTGAGGAAACTGCTTTTGAAAGTTGTTTTATTGTGTGTGCAATTTTTTTAAAGAATTTCAGAGAATGGAAAGAGGAACCTACACTAAGAAGCTAGGCCCAATGTGTAAAAAACTTTCCCCACATTGTGTGGTGAAGCATCTTTTATCACTGCACTCTTATCTTTAGTATGTTGGCGCTATGGTTTGCTCACCTGCCTGGACAGATGGATAGATGGGGCTAGAAGGGATTCTGAGAATTTATTTTGTTTTTCCAGGCTCTTTTATGAAAATGTAATGCACAACCTTTATTAAACCACAATCCTCAAGAAAATGGATTTATTTTAAAGCTTAAAACTCCTTTCCTTTCCTTTCTCTCTCTTTCTCTGTATATTTGTATTATGATAAGGCAATGTAAGAGAGAGAAACACACAAAGAAGAAGAAAGGAAACTAAAGTTACTCTCCTGAAAACTATTGCCTTTAGGTTTTTATAAAAATCTTTCTGAGATGGTGAAATAAAAAGGACTCAGGTCTGTTTCTTTCAGTTCCCTGAAAAAGCTTCAAAACACTGGCATTTTCCTTCATTTTCTTGCCAAACCACATTAACCCCTGCTGCAGGCTGTAGTGCTCAGTGGCTGCCACAAGCACGGGCGACTTCATCTGGCATGCCCCACCAGGCCTCTCCTCTGCTGAGCTGATGCCACACAGAGATGCTGGCTGGATGCCATGTGCACATGCACTAGGTGGGCCAAGGTTCCAGGGGATTTCAGCAGGGCTGGGGAGAACATGGAGTCTTGGCAGCTCTGTGGGAAAACCCCATGAAGGCTCTGAGCCCCTGAACTGCTCAAGAGCAAGCATGAGCAACGAGTCCCAAAACAGAGCTGGGAACTGAGCAATAGTAAAAAATAGATAACCTCTACTGCTCTCAGAAAGAGAAGTGAGAAAGTAGTTGGTGCTGATGTTTCTTTACTGTGAGCTGGGGAGCAGGCTGTGTTTTCTAAAGGCCTGTCCTGTCTCTACTCCCAGGTAGCTGAGGGCATCCTTGGGGTTTCAGAAGAGAACGTGGCTGCTGTGATAGCTGGGATCACACCTCAGCCACTGCCAAATCATCAGGTGTCTGCCAGCAAAGGAGCTTCCAGCAGCGATTCTCCTTCACGATCCGTGACACCACAACAGAGTGAAAAAGAGAACCAAAACCTTTTGATAGGGAAGCCCTCATGAGAGTACAGGTTTCAAGATTGCCGTTTGCTAAAAATTCTCAGTTAAAGAGTTCAAGTTGTAGAAATTCATCTGCAATAGTCTATAGGCCAAAGCTCTTTGGTGCCTTGATTGGGAAGAGGAGACCCCAGGTGAGTGCTCCTGCCGCTGTGGATGCTCAGGATGGCCAAGGCCTGAGTTGAAAGCTGCTAATCCGCATCTTGTGAGGACCTCCACAATGGATCTTGAACAGCTGATTTCCACAAGGAATCATATTTGATGTGCCTGAAGACACACATTGCCCGAGTGCATTTTCCTAATTTGGTTAGGAGTACCTTAAAGGTTTTGTTATTTCCATATTGTTTGCTCTCACAGCTGATTTTTCTATCGCAAGCACATCGCTACCACATTTACCATCCTCATTACGTGATTAATGATGCAGTCCTCCATCTCCAGTCACAGCCTTCACCCCATGGAAATTCTGTCTTGTGTAATGATCCTAAAGCAGCATGACCCGTTTTGGTAGGGCTGTATCAGTGTGTGCCTTGGCCATACCATTCCTAACAGTCACTTTCTGTCATCAGACTTCTCAGATGCCTAAATTGGGTCAGATTCCCAGCTGAAAACCAGGGCAATCAGCCTCAGCATTTTTACATGTTTCATTTAACTGTTTTTTTATGAATCTGGGTTTTTTTTGGGGCACACTGTTTATGTAATGCACTTCACCACTTCACACGTAGCAACTTTTTGTCTGGTTTCTTCCTGGACTTTATTAACACTTTTTCCTGTCCTTTTCACTAAGATTGCAGGGGATTTAATAACATTTCCGCCACTAAATACGTGTCATCCTGAACTATACACTTTTCTGTGCCAGTTAGCTCTCTCTAAATTTTAGTTTAAAAGCTATAACATTAATTTTCAGTAACAGAAAATTGCCCTATTTTAGTTTAGGTCAAACCATATTTTCTTAATGGCACTGTCTGCACCAAACATTTCCTTTATTCTTAATTTATTTTCATTATTCTTAAGTGCATCTGTATAATTTTTCTATGCATCTGCTGTCAAGTTATACACTGAAAGTTCAGGAATGTGGTAATATTTCAGAGCACATCACTTAGAGATCTCTAGGGCTCTTAAAGCCCAAATTATGTCTCTGAAGAACTGTCTCCTAGTGCTCTACTGTTATATGTATCTTACTGAAGCATAACTGTACCAGTCATCAAAACTGCCTTAGAGCAGAGTCTAGCTGGGGTGTTTGATGGTGATACAGAACTGTGAGGAGTTTTGTGGTGATACAGAACTGGGAGGAGTGGCTGATACACCAGGGTGCTGTGCTGTCAGCCTGTAAGGCCTGGACTGGCTCCCCCATACAAACCAGCTGCAGAACATTTGACTTCTGCCTGTGATTATTTCATAGGTAGCATTCATTATAATAATGTGTTAGCATATATCTGACTATAGTTAGGGCACTTACATACTTCTCTAAGCAAAAAGAGTATGTTCGACAAGGATAGAATCCAATTTCTCTCTTATTCATGCGTTTAAGTTAATTAAGTGCAGAGAGGACTGGAGAGAAGACCAAACCCTGAATACCATGGCACTTACAGTCAGGTTCAGCTGAAAAGCTGAACTTTGACTTCCTGTCTCACCTGTACTTGAGGATATCTAGAGGAGTGAAGCAGATGTGGTTTCAGGGTGCTATTCCTATTGTAGCTATTTGTATTAGTGTGTTCACAAAGATACTGGACTAAAGGTAAAGCTTTTATCAGAAATCTTTTTCCTTGTTTTCCCATTTTACAATCTCTGCTTCTTGTACGTTACCAGTCATACCTCTATCTGGTATCAGATTGCCAAGCTGAGGAGAAGTCAAGAAAAAAAGTGTTAAGTCACAGAGAAAGTATTAATTATGCTGACTCTTTGCTCCCCCTTACTGTGCATATATGATGCTGCTTTTAAAACTAGGTCATATCTGCTCCTGTAGTCTCTTTTTTCTGAGGTTTCTGTTACTTGTGCATGTGCCTTTGGGCAGACGAGCTCTGCACTGTTCAGGCACTTGTGAGTCCATGTTGTGCCCTGTGCCAGCCACAAGCACCAGAGCTGCAGTTATTGATATTCAACATAAGCTGTGAGCTTTTGCAGAGAAGCCAATTTTCAGTTCTTTCCACATGTGAACAAAGTGATTTTGCACAAGCTGAAATGATCTTGCTTCTACCTATGAAGCAAAGAGCTCTGAGGTGCTGTGCATACAACACACAGAGCTGCCTCAGACTTCACTGTGAGCTGCATGAATACCACACCTACAGGACTGCTCCTGAGAGAAATGCATCCTGGTCATGCCATTGGGCCTCCATAGATGATATGATCATAATTAAAAGGCAGAATCAGCCAGAGTAACCCATAACTGGAGCTTGAATACTATTGGGTGGTGATGGCAATTGGTTAAAAATTTAAGAAACTTTCTCTAGCAGAGAACCACAACCACTTATATGTGACCATATACACCAGCAACTGAACATCACTCTGGAAAAATACAGCTCATACATGGCTCAGCAGTACAATTCAGGCTTCACATTTTGATCTGTGATGATAAGCTGTAAAAGAAACTGGGCAAAGGAAAGAGTTGTGACAGTTCAAGGTTTCTCATGCAGATGACCTGAGGTGCGGCCCAACCACCAGTCCCTTCAGGCCAAGCTGGAAAGGAAGCATTGTCCAAAGTCCTAGGGAATGAGCTCACGTTTTCCACTGCCTTGAATTGCCTACATTTCTGCCTCCTAGTCCTTTGTCAGCCCAGACACACCTCTCCTGAAATATATGCAGTCACTTATTTTCAGTGGGTATGGACAAGAGGTACAGGAGAATGGCTGAATGCAATACAGTTCCAGTCATACCAAAGTGTGTCCAGCAGCCTGTTTTTGTATCAAAGCCTTCCAGTAAGATGTGCAGTTTGACAGGAAGCGAGGCTCATTCTTTCTGTGTATCTAGCTCCTCTTACCCTTTTGGCAGCAGAGAATAAGATGTGCAAGAAAATTGCACAGTGCACATCAGTTTAGCTCCTACAGAGCCCCTGGTGTCATATTTTTCAGCCAAGACTGTTTTCACTAGCACTGATGGGAGAATTACTCCAAACTGACATGAAAATCAGGAGAACACCCAGTAGTCTGCAGGAGTTCACTGCCAGAACATTGCAGAAGGCACCTGAGGGGAGAGCAGTGATCAGTCCATTCCATGGTCAGCCAGTAAGGACCGAATGATATGTGCTGAGCAAGTACTGCAACAGGACCAGAAGAAGACAAAATAATTTTTATTTTGAGTCCTTATGATCATGTAAAACTGACTGTAAGCTTCAACACAGGTGGAAGAAGATAGATACAGGTAAAATGATGCATTTGATCCTATTCTGTGCCAATTCATTTTCACACAAAAGCTGACCTGGTCATTTAAAAGTAGCAGCCGAGTGATCCAAGTGTGAAAAGGGTCAATTATGTTTCAGTGAATTAGCTCAGATTCTGACAGATTCCAGGCAACTGTGGGCGTCCAGGAAATCAGGATCTGAATCAACAGGATGTTTAAAACAGGCTGGAATCAGCTTCAAACACCTGCATTTACTGTGGAAGTGACTATGTATGCAAATACTGCAGTCACTGGAGAACCGCCCAGTCCAGTAAAGGCTTTCCAACTCACCCTAAAATAGATACTTAGATTTCTATGGATGAAAAATCCACAGTTGTAGCAAAGACCAGGCAGGAAAGGCCACCTATACCCAAATCCTGCCACTTAGTACTACTGCTGTGGAAAGAGTTTTGCCTATTCATATAGATCTTAATTAATAGGAGGAACAACAATTCATCCTCTGTTTTTACCAGTCACCAGTTGTTATGGATCCAGCACAGGCTTTTTGGGACACATCTATTTATTCAGGGAGTAGAAAGATGAATCTACTGAGACCAACTAGTGGAAGCAGTGGAAAAAGGCCCAGCTGAAGGCAGCTTACACGCTCAAACAAGTTATTTGATACTCCCCTACAAATATTACTTCCAGTTTCTGGTCCCAATATGTTATATGCCTGTTCGAATTACTCTACATTGTTTGCTCAAAACATTTCCCAAGTACCACACCAAATTATCCTTTCAGGTATTCCTTCAAAACTTCATGGCCTGTCCTGTTTATGGGCTCAATCATAAGCTAAATCATTTAACAGCTACAGACTGCCATATCCTTAGTGCAAGTATGAAAAAAACCCCATAATCTGAGGTTCTTTTCTTTTTTCTTTTTTTTTTTTCATTTTTATCTCTAAAGATAATCTTCAAGCACACACAGCAACTCTACCTCAATTCCTTTGTGGACTGATCAGGAGAGGAAACACTTGAAGAGAACTTCACAGAAAAGAGAGGTGAAAAGATAGAGAGTAGAGATTTCAAACACAATATATATATATATACACGTGCTTTTATGAGTGTATACTTAGATATATTTGTTTTCTGCAAAATGCCAGTTGGAGCGCACAGATTCAGTGTAAGACCAAGTTTCTGAAGATTGAGGGATTCTCTGTTAGGAATCTGTCATATTGTCTACCACAAATGCCTTGTGCCTTGTGTTACATGCTTTTCCTGGAATTTGAGGTCGGAAGGGAAATTATTGATCACACTTTTTCCTCTGACTCTCACAACAGCTATTTGAAGCAATTACTTGTAGAGGGAAGTAGTTGATGGCCAGAAGCCATTGTCTGTCAATCCTGGATACAGACAATATTTAAAACTTAAAGTTATAAAGGAAACCAGTTCATGTGTTATTTAAATTTCAACTAGATCAGGCAATTTCATCACAGTTCTATAAAAACATGTTTCTTCATCTTGCCATTAAGTCAAGGCCAAGGTACTGCAGGAGGGCCCTCTGGCACAGGATAACTCTACACTATGCAGGATGTCTGCCAGAGGAGTTAAAGGGAGGTTTACAAGCTGATTGTTCATGGCCCTGCACCATCTGACAAACACTGTGGCGTGTTTAACTGAAGGTTCCTTGCCAGGAATCAGCAGTTTCAGGAACTGCTTGCATGGCTCTTCCTCCCTGTACAAAATAGCATGGCTTCACCCAGAGGAAAGTTACCTTGTGCTATTGGGAAATACGAGTGTGCATATGGGCAGTGATCACAGAGGACTCTATGTCCTATAAAATGAATTCTTGAGCTGATATGTTGAACTCTTCTGTTGCATTAGCTTTGCTAATATTTTTCAAAATATCAGTCTTCAAAAAAGTGAGCTTACAAAGTCTGCTTGTGTAGGAAAGATCAACATATATATATTATTCTACCTATTAGCCCCTAAATTGGAACCTCTTTAAATCCAGTACATTTCTTCAAATTTAGGAACCTCTTCAAATTTAGGATACTTACTCTTACTGAAATTTACACTAGCCTACAAAATTTATCAGTAGAGTTACACAACTTGGGTTTTAACTGACCTAAGATTTTGTGCACAATATTTTTATAGGCTGACTTGTTCACTGGTAAAGAAAACTGCAAACTGATTTATTTTGTAATCTAAGTAGCACTTGAACTGTAAAATCAAACTTCAGATGCTGAGAGGTTTTTGACAATACTGGCCCACAGACTTACTGTTTCCAAGAACCTGACTACTGCAGAAATAAAGTTTTTTAAAGACCACATTGATGAGTTTCGCTCTGAACTGGTTCATAGACACAGATGACAGTGGCTGTGTTTATGCAAATCTTACCTAAATTAGAGTGAATGTTGTTAACACCAGCAGAGAATCCTGACCTTGCTGATCTATACTTAGAAAAGGTGAAGGTTCAAGTGAACTAAAATTCAACTATCAGCAAAACTGCATAGTCCAGGACAGACACAGGAAATCTGAAAGTAGATATGTACATTTAATTTTACTACTTAGCTAGTTCTGAAGATTTGGTGCAGTATTTGCTTGTGGAGTTTCTTTGCCTCTCATCTGTATTTTTTAAATTTCATGGTAACAAATGTTTGGTTCAATCTTGGAAAATGCTTGCTTTTACTCTGTCAGGCTGGAGAACAGGAGCACTCCCTAGTAGGCAGAAATGACAGTATTATTTTTATTCACTTTTGAATAAAGCAGTTTTTCTCTAGATTGATTCAGCTAATGAGCTCTAACAGGTATGTACCTCCCTACTACATGAAAGCTGGTAATGTTTCTATATTTTCTTTCTGAAAAAACAGAGGGGTTTTTAACCTCTCAATATGAAATCCTTGTGGAGAGAAGACACTCTTGTTATACCTTGCCCTGATAATTTGAGGTCAGAGCTATAACCACCATAGGGTTTACTTTGACTGTGTGTACTGAGATAAAGACTGACATTTGCGTATGAAAGAGTTTTTGATTAATATAATGAGTATAACTTAACTTTTTCAATGTAAAATATATGCCAGCTTTTGCAGTGAAGGTATACATATGGTTTACTTATGTCCTTTATCTGAGTGATCTTTGGTGAAAAACAATAGACAACAGGGTTTTTTTAAAGCTAAATGGCATGGGAGGTCAGGAATATCACAGCTAGTTGGACGTCTTCAGTTTTGTTTTCTCTGCTCAGTAATACTTGCACACGCAAGTGCACAGAGAGTAGAAGTGTCACTTCCCAAATGTATTTCTTCTTAAAAGAAGGTAAGCTAAAACATCAAATAATGCCTTTGTGATAACATAACTAGGCTTGGCAACAGTTTCTGACCTTTGTAATAGTGATACTCAGAACAAAACAATAGGAAAACAAATTGGCTAAAAGAACAAGGAAGTCCAAATACAAAGAAATTTCTTAGAAGACTTAGGTTCACATATTCACTGAGTGAACCAAACTCTTGGCTTTTAGAGATGTAGAGATGTAACACTGCAAGCTAAAATTTGCATGAAAGTTTTTGCAAGGGTGAGAAAGAACCATCAGTATGAAACCTGCAGCCCCTTTCGGTAAGACCCATGTTCTCTTTAGGAAACATTCAGACAGCAATGAACTCATTTACATTGCTCAGTTTGGTGAACTTGAACATTTGCAGAAGTGTTTCTCTGAATCACATGAATGATGCTTTAGGAACTGTACTTGAGATGTGTTACAAAAGGGCACTTTTTCTTCTTGTTCTTCAAATTAAAACCCCTTACTTCATTGAAATATCAGTGTTTGTCACTTTTCCCACAGCTCAAGATTACTGACTCTTGGCTCTTTACCTTCCTGACTCCTTCTTCTCCTCACACTCAGTCTACAATAGAAACTAAGCATTTGTTTTATGGGCTTTTACTCATCTCAGGAGTAATTCACACAGTCCAGGAGGGGTTGAAAACCCAGCAGGAACACTCCGTACTGAGAACCCCCAAATTGTGTCTAGTTTTATCTACCATTAGGTAGACATAAACTATCCTAACCCTTTAGCTCTTGTTAGTGCTTTGCAATCAAACTGAGTAAGTAAAGAATTATGTTAAAATTAAAATATACTAAAAAGCAGTCTTTTAAGAAAAAACAAAATACATTCTTCAGCTACACTTGCATTGATGAAAAACTATTCATAGGGTTTTCCTAAGTGCTTACAATCAAATCTGTGCTTTCACTTTGCTTCATTCTAAATCTATTTGCAATTGAGTTGAAATTGCATTTCAGCTTGCTTTTCCTGTAAATCTGAAACATGCCATCCTACATTCTTCACCTAGAAGGGTCTTTATAAAAGTGAAACAATGTAAAATAATTTATGAAATAAGAACTTTTTTCCCCTATGCAATAGTGCTTTGACAGGTAATGAACCAAAAACTATGAAACACAATAAGTTTTGAAAGGCTTTCTGCTACAAGATATATTTTAAGAGTTATTTTTCCATCTCAATCACACAGCAAATCTCAATTTTTTTATAAATTGGCAATTTTCATTTTGACTTCACTCAAGGGCTTTTCAGTCTTTTTCACAGGTGTGCTTGACGCTGACAACAGGAAGACAATAGATGTAAGAGAGAAATCACATCAGCTTAATTTAGCAGCTCTCTAAAAATAGAGACATCTCTACTGTTCCTCTTCCACAGCAAAGAAGCAACACATATCTTGTGATTTTTTTACTGTTTGATTTTCAGTACACCCTTTAATGTTTTGTTCATCATCTTTTGTCAAATGAAGGGAAAGAAATCCCAATTCCTATCAGAAAAGCATTAAGCAGCTGTCACCTTAGCTTATGGTTGCAGCTTGGATGAAAACATGATGCCACTGAATTTCCAAGTGAGTTTTCTGTGCAGAGTGCCATGAGCCAGTGAGTACAAAGAGTAGCAAATAAAATCCTACATGGATTTAGTGAGCATTACTCCAGAGGCTTAGTACTTAATATGAGATTAATATACATCCATCTACTAAATGTTTCAGAAATCAGGCAAGCAGAAAAGCTTAACATTTCTCCTTCTATGTCACAAGCTTGAGGACTGATGTAAATGTCTGTAAGACTGGATCATGCCACTTGAAGAATCCTTATTTAGTTTTTGTTTCAGTATGTCCATTGGTCTGTCGTATTTAAAATATAGGAGTCCCAAAATTAAAGAAAAAAACATGTATTTCTAATAGGGAAATATATGTAACAGAGTAATATTTTGAAAAATTATGCATATGAAACCATAGCTTAGGGTGGATGTTTTAAAATCCATGCAAGCTTCACTGATTTGAATTCTGTTGAAAAGCTGAAGTTGGATGGAAAAAGCTCATAAAATGTAAGAGGAGTCTAATTTTAAACCTCTAAAGAGGGATTCGTTTCTCTCTTGATGTATCACATTTACAAATTAAACCACAAGAAACAGACAGAGACTGTGGGTGCAGTGGAGGAAGGACACAGTTACCCTGAACAAGATGAAAATGTAAACACAGCATTAACTAAACCCCAACAGACGCAGCAATGGGAGTGGTACATTGTGGTTCCAGCAGCTTAATCTGCTGTTGTAGTTTCAGTGTAGCTAGCAGCCAAACCCCACACAGTCACTTGCTCACCTTCCCCCCTAGGCAGGATTGGGGAGAGATTTGAAAGGGTAAAAGGAAGAAAAACTGTGGGTTCAGACAAAGACATTTTAATAAGGAAAACAAAAGCCATGCACACAAGCAAAGCAAAACAAGGAATTAATTTGCTGTTTCCCATGGGCTGACAGATGTTCAGCCATCCCCAGAGAAGCAGGGCCCCATCACATGAAAGGGTTACTTGAGAAGACAATCACCATCACTCCAAATGGTCTCCCCTTCCTCCTTCTTCCCTCTACTTTATATACAGGTAATGATGTTACAGGTATGGAATATCCCTTTGGTCAGCTTGGGCTACCTGTCTGTATGTGTCTCCTCCCAGCCCCTCATGTACCCCCAACCTCCTTGCCAGCATGGCACTACAAAAAGCAGTGTGATGGCTCTGTGTAAGCCCTGCACAGCAATAACAAAAATATCTCTCTATTGTCAACTCTGTGTTCAGCACAAATCCAAAAAATAGTCTCATACCAGCCACTGTGAAGAAAATTGGCTCTATTCCAGCCAAACCCAACACACCTTGGCATTTAAAAAGCAAATCATTACAAGTAAGGGTGACTTAGAGCAGGAATTTCTTCTAGTCTGGGCTTTCCTGACAAGGAACTCAGGATTAGTGTCAGAGAACCTGGCAAAAGGAAAGACAAAATTGGGAGGATGATTTTCTATACTCCACATTTCCTCAAGAGGCTATTTGTTCTCATGAATGACATCAGTCTTGTGTGCTTTGCATGCCCCTTTCTCCCCTGCAGAAGACTCGAAAGGAATCACCCATCATTCTTCTTCTGCTCCTTGTGATGCATATTGTCATTACTAAAAACGATCTCAAGGAGACTTACCCTTTTTGGAAAGCTCTTGTAGGCACGTAATCAGTAAGTCTGGTGTCTTTCAACTCCAATTCAAGAGGTGCCTGCATTTGGAGGCACTTATGTTTTACTGACAGTAGCGTTCCATGAGTGCATAAAATTCGCCTTTAGTCAGGCTGTGAATGCTGACTCTGTTTTGCGTTTGGCAGCACCTAGGCATGCATTTTTTATCTCCTTCTTATCAAGATGTTCTCTCAGAAGAAGCAAGTACAGAAGAAAATACATTTGAGATTAACACAAACCAAAATGTGAGACATATTAGATAGCTTTATGACCAGTGTGATAGATTTAATGGAAATTTTCACCTATATTCCTACCTTCTCAAGTACCTGTAATTTCTATAGGAATAGCCTCTAGGGGCCTGTGATAGCAAATATCTTTCACTTGCTCTATATTACTAGAGCTCTGTGGTAACTCTGATATAGACAACAACCTTCTGTTTGTTTTGAGAAGTATAGAGTTGTTAAGCCCAAAGGGATGGTACTTGAGCAGGATTTTTGAGGCAAGAGACTTAATGAATAAACATCTACTATGCTAAGTCTCAGACAGATGAGTTGAAATAGAAAACATAAAGGCTTTTTTTCCAAGAGTTACGTGACAGTGAGTGCTTTTTCAAGTTAGCCTGAAAAATGAAGAATTATTTTCATTCTTGATAGAACTCCCCTGATAAGATTTGAATTTCATTTGCAACAGATTTGGCTCAAAGGGCTTTTTGCAATTGTGCCTATATGATGATCACTTCACTATCTGAAACATGCTTCCTCTGTGTCATGGGCATGATATATGTCCATCTCTGATTTCTTTGCAATTTTTATTTTCTTGTTCCTTTATCTAGGATTCCAACAACTCAGCTGGAAGCAACATTAATCAATACAACTTTCTTGATACTGACTCTCACCACTTCTGAATATTTTTAGCTAACATTTAAAGCACTATGTCAAATATATCAGATCAAGAAAGAACTTTAATAAGCCACCACTGAGCTGCTTGCTGGTGTAGCTGCACCTTTTTCTGCATCTGCACTCAAATTTTTCTCAGTTGATTATCACTTTATTGCACTGCAGCCTCCAGTAGAGACTTCACATTTGCCAGGTCTCAGTAATCATCAATGGTTCAGAATACAAGTTTTTCAGTAAAAGCCTCTCTCAGAAAGCACAGTTTTTTGTCAGAATTATTATTTCCAGCTATAGAGTTTGAGGAACTGACCAGTTACACTGCTCATGGCCTATGACCACAAAAACTAATGTTCTTTTTAAACAAGGTATCAGGTTAAGTGACACCAACTGGCACCTATGTTTTTAATCTAACCTCCTACAGCAGAGCTGTCTTGTAACAAGATGTTTGGAATAAACCATGCAGATGATGAGAGTCCACAAGCAGGAGTCTGCCTGAACCCACTCTCTGAATGTAATTAAGCAGTAGAGATGTGCCCACAGTTATTGGCTGACTTGGCCCGGCACCTCTTCAGTCCTTATTGTAACTCTTTGCAGAACCTACTGTAGATCTATCCTCTACCTTTCTGGGCACTTGTTGCCATTTCTTCACTTTTTCAGTGTTGTACTTTTGTGAAATTGCCTCCCTGTACTTGCAGCTTAATGAAGGCAAGCACACATTGAGGTGTGGGGTCTTTCCTGCAGCTGCTGAATGCTTCCATGCTGCTTAAAATAAATACACTAAACCATGAGCTATTGCAGCTGCCAAGAAAGATCTATGAAAAGCAGACAGTGAAAGCATGGGACTGCTTTGCAGACTGCAAAACTGAAAGTAATTTTACAGAATTACAGATTATGCAAATAAGACAGCTGCAAACAGAACCTTTTTAAATAACTTACATTTTGCAGAAACTGAAGCTCAATAAGTTTTTTTATTGGTAGAAGAGGGCTTCTCTAGCCTGTAAACCCGTCCAAGCAATTGCAATCTGTCCCTGGTTCTTATGTTTCTTTCCTTATATTCTCTTGATATTATAAATACAGCAAGAGTCATTGAACGCATGTTCTCCTTTCCCTAAGTTGAAAAAAAAGAAAAAAAAAATTAAAATCCAGTCCTTATTTGAAATGTATCACAGTTTATTTGTGGGGTGGGAAATGTCAGAAGATACTGTGCACTACAGAAATCAAGGTTATGACATCTAGAGTGGATACAATGGATTTAGCTCATGGACCATCTATGGACTAGAGTTCTCACGCAGACATCAACTGAATTTCAAGTTGTGATATGTGATTTTCTTTACGTTACAGTAACATAGGAGGTGTGACAATGAATAGACTACAGAGCAATTTGCATGAGAGGGATTGATGGGCCAAGGTCAATGGTGTGAGGTTCAATAAGGCGAAATGCCAAGTCCTGCCCTTGGGTCACAAGAATCCCATGCAGCACTACAGGCTTGGGGCAGAGTGGCTGGGAAGCTGCCCAGTGGAGAAGAACTCAGGGGTTCTGGTTAACAACAATCAGTGCTATGATTTAATTGACATGGTGATGTTTTCTCAAAGGTGGCATGATCTTGGACGTCTTTTTCAAGTTTAATGATTCTGTGATTCTAATTTCTAATAATTTCTCTGATCAGAAAACCATTCACCAGGGAAAAGGTAGCTGCTCCAAGATAGGAAGAAGTCAGACTGGTAAAACATTATGATGATTTGGAGGGAAGCAAGACTTTTCAGAAAGTAGTTTTAATGGACTGAGTGCATTCAAGGAAAATCTGTCAAACAAAAGAATTTTTTTAGTTCATTAATACATGATTCATGTCCTAAATTTCTGCTTTGACATATTGTTTTTCTCACTTGACATTTCTCCTCTAGGTTTTCAAGCCAAGTGTTCATGATATGATCCAGCTGCCTTACAGGGATCAACAATCCACTTGTGAAAAATGGTTCAAAACGAATCCCACCTGGATGCTTTGACACTGGCAATGCTCCAGAATAAAACAGTCTCCATCACCCTCCCAGTTGTGTATTCATTGGTGGCTCTGGTCAGCATCCCTGGCAACTTCTTCTCCCTTTGGGTGCTCTGTTGCCACATCAAACCCAAAACACCTTCTGTTATTTTCATGATCAACTTAAGCATCACGGACCTTATGCTGGCCAGCTGTTTCCCCTTCCAGATTATTTATCACCTCCAAAGCAATCACTGGACATTTGGCAAGACTCTTTGCAGCCTTGTGACAGTCATGTTCTATTCCAACATGTATTCTTCCATACTGACCATGACCTTCATCAGCATGGAGCGGTACATGGGTGTGGTACACCCCTTGAAGTTGATGAAGTGGAGAAAAAAAAGATATGCCTTGGCTGCCTGCCTAGTTATGTGGCTTTTCTTGCTACTAGCCTTCTTCCCACTAGAAACTGCAGACCTGACCTATGAAGTAAAAGAATTAGGGATCATAACATGTTTTGATGTCCTTAAATGGGATATGCTGCCCAGCTTTGCAGCTTGGGTAGCCTTTCTCCTCACTTTGTTTGTTGTGCTGTTCTTGATCCCTTTTGTTGTAACAGTTGGATGCTACATTGGTATCATAAGGAAGCTAATTCAGGAATCAAACAGATATGGTAATAAGCAAAAGACTAGATCCATATACCTGGCGACAGTTGTCCTTCTGTCCTTCATCACTTGCTTTGCCCCCAATAACTTTATCCTACTTGCACATATGATCAGCCGCCTATTTTACAGCAGCAGTTTGTACCCTGCCTACAAGCTCACCTTGTGCCTCAGTTGCTTCAACAACTGCATAGATCCCTTCATTTATTATTTTGCATCGAAAGAATTTTACCAGAAATTCATGCAATTGTTCCACCCTAAGGTACTTCTCAGCGACAGCTTAGAAAACAGAAGGGAAAGTTTATTCTCTGGCAGGACCATGTCAGCCAGATCGATGTCAAGCGGACCTATGGATGGGTTAGAGGGAGTAAGGGTCAGTTTGCAGAGGCAGGAAAGTGTTTTTTAGCTTTAGATATGCCCAGAAGAAACACACCTGTGAAACTCATGAGTAGGCACAGAAAACTTTTCCTTTTGAAAGGCTATGCTCAAAATACCTTGCTCCAGTGACAGAACTCAAGCTGTACTTGAGCTGCATTTCGGGATTTTGTGGTCATGGAAGTGCTTAAGGAACTGAATTGATTCAAGAAGGCACTGAAGCAAATCAAACAGGGTTAGCCTGGAAATAGCCTTGCTGCATAAGACTAAGGGATAGGTTTAGAACAGTTGCTCTCAGGTTGTACTATGGTTAACCAAAGACTTGCAATTCTCAGTGAATGTGAAATATTTCTGTACGCGAATTAGAGCATACACCAAAGTTGGTTTGGGAGTAAGGGAGTTGTTTTTGTAAAGAATGCGCTAAGCTTTGTTTTTGGTTTTTTTATTATATTTCTTCTTTGTTGTTGTATTTTTATAAAAGAAAGAATAAAAGTAGCATGGTATTTTACCATTAATGCATAATGCACAGGCACTGTGAATTCACCACAACACTCACCCAACTGCTTTTCAGAGTCAAACCACACTGACACTTGAAAAGGTTAGGTTGACTCATTTATTTCAATCTTATACAGCAAAACATCTCATACAATGAAAGGAAAGCCAACAACGTTTGCAAATACAGCTGCATTGCTTGAAGTTACTCATTTCTCAGGACTATGGTGAGCAGTTTATTTAAGGAAACAGACTTTCCCACATTAACCTATTACAGTATCAATGCTGCTTGTATGTGATTAGTATCAACAGGTCATTTTCACCAATGTGTAGACTACACATAGAAGAACCACTCCCCTCAGCAGAATATAGCTTTACATAGTGCCTGGGGAGTAATTTTTTCTTCCTTGCAGAGATGACGTAGATTATAAACCAGATTTTCACCTGGATAAATGAAAATTCAACTACAGACTAGAGAGTCATTATGTGTCAGCAGAAACCAGATGAAAACTTTTCCTGATGGCCAGATGTCAAAAACAGATTTCCTGCAGGCAGGCAAGAAGAAAGAAGAAAAGAAAGAGGAAAATAAGGCTTGAGAATAGGAGCTGCACCAAACATCCTGAAAATAAGTTATGGCAGGTGGGTTGAGCAGTCCTGTGTTTGGAGCCCTCCTCTGAAATATCTTTCTACAACTTGTTTGCATATTCCATGCCATGTTTAATCCTTCTCACATCTCAACAACTGCCTGCATGCCTGGAAAGACAACTGCTACAGAACATTCACTGGGGACAGACAAAAGAGAAGTTTTTCCTGTAGCATTTACAGCTTTTTACCTACATTTGACTCTCACTAACTGAGGAGAGACACAAATCACCTGAGAAGACCAGACAAGGCCCTCTCACAAGCAAGACAAAAATATGCCATATCCTTTTGCTGTGGTTCGACTCCTTCCAACACTGAGGAGGAAGCTGTCTGCAGTGTTGTAGATAGTTGGTTGAGACATCTCATGCTGCACTGATTCCTGAGCTCCTGTGCCTAACAGGCAACACCCAAGGCCCTTAAAGTTTGCCATTTTTCTTTGGATATCTCATGGTTAAAAACCAGTTTTCCACCACTAATTACCACAAATTTCTTCACAGTGGAGGGTGGAAAACCACAACATGCACAGTGAGATATCTGAATGTCCTATCTTCTGTAAAGCATTGTCAGTTTTTGGAGCAGAATAAATGTGAGTGGACCTAGCACTACTGCTTACAAGCCAATGTGAACATTCAATGCTTTGTGGAATTTTACAGTGTTGGTTTTAATTGATCTGCACATTTTCTGTGTACAAGGCAAATCTTAGTGATACGTAACTCACCTAAACCCTCCCATCAATTTGCCTGGAAGCTACCCTTCACTGTCCACTTTCACATGATTCCAGCTTTCTCACTATCACAATTGTTTAGTTGTTTTCTGCATTTTGTTGTGGCAGAAAATTTTTTAAAGTTTTTACTGAAATCTCTCTCCTTTTTCTTTTTTTTTTTTTAACATGGAAATATTTTTACATTGAAAGCCTTTACTTCTCCTACATCTAATGCAGACTTCAACTCTGTGTTATCTTGAACATGGTCCTCAAGTGCATAGTCCCTCCTAAAATATAGGGGGACTATGCTGCAAAGTACCTGAACTATAACTGACACAAAATAGAGCCAAAATGGCAGAAGCCTTGCACTTTGGACATCAACTGCTATATTTTGAAAAATAATGAATTGCTCCTTTTTCAAGTGAGAAAATATGCTCACAACGGACTGAAAATGTTCTCTCCATACTCATACAGCTCTTCATAACCCTTCATCTCTCTTCTGAAAATGTTTAAAGATGAACAGGAAGGATGCCTCATTTGAGTACACTTCATGCCATTTCACAAACTAGCTTCTAACTCCTGTTTGGGTCAGTGAGGTTGTTCCTTGAGAAAGGAATATAAAAATGAACCCATTAACAGCAATCCTTTGAGTCCGATGGAATATACTGTGAAGTCTTGGAGAGTCTTTATTAGAGAGGAAGAGAATAAAATATTATTAAAAGAGGCCCATCGTACTGTTCTTTGATCTTGGAAATATATCCTTCTGGAGCACCATAAGAATAATAGCTTCTACCCTCCTTGATCAGAGAATGTAAGTTGACATCCATATACATATATACATATAAATATAGACATATAAATATACATTTCAATTTGTGAAGTTATTGAGAAGTTCATGTCCATATTACGTTCAATTTGGGGAATATGGGCCTTGGGCAACTTGCTTACTTTAAGCATTACTATGTAATTAATGTAATTTTACTGAAAGAACAAGAATATAAAGGCTTCTGGTTTTTTTCAGGCTTGGGAGGGGAGTTTGTGTTTGTTGTTGTTTTATAATTACTGTATAGAAATTTAACCTATGAATGTGCTTGATTTTTTTGCAATATAATGATAATATTAGAAAAAAATAAAAAGTACATGATTTAAGATTCATTCCCGTGTTTTTACCTGCCATGTGTGAAAAACTTCCAAGCATAGAAAAGGGCAGGGAAACCAAGTTATGAAAGAAAATTAATCTATTTCTCATTGTTATTGTGGATTTTTCAGGGTTTTTTCAGATTTTTTACAGGATAGATATATATATTAGAAGTTGGCATTGTCATAGACCCTTCATACAAATTTTAAAAGTATCAATGCTTTAATGAGATGTTGGCTAACTGGAATCCTTCTCTTTATGCAATAGGTGCACCAATACATATATTTTTTAAAACTTCTATGCATTTCTGAAGGAGCCTAGCGGTTAGAGCCCCACCCCCAGTCTGGAGCAGGGCATTGGAGGAAACTGGGAACAAACAGTCAGGGTCAGTAGTCATGGAATCATAGAATCATAGAATATATCAACTTGGAAAGGACCCACAAGGATCATCAAGTCAAGTTCATGGACCTGCACAGGACCATCTCCAAGAGTCACACCATGTGCCCAGGAGTATTGTCCAAACACTTCTTGAACTCTGTCAGGCTTATGCTGTGACCACATCCCTGGGGAGCCTGTTCCAGTGCCCAAACACCCTCAGGGTAAAGAATATTTTCCTGATATCCAACCTAAACCTCACCTGACACAACTTCAGGCCAATCCCTTGGGTCCTATTCCTGGTCATCAGAGGGAAGACATCAGTGCCTGCCCCTCTGCTACCCCTCACAAGGAAGTTGTAACTGCAATGAGGTCTCCCCTCAGTCTCCTCTTCTCCAGGCTGAACAAACCAAGTGGCCTCAGCTGCCCCTCATAAAGCCTCCCCTCTACACACTTCACTATCTTTGTAGTGCTCCTTTGGATTTTCTCTAGGAACTTCATGTCTTTCTTACATTGTGGCACCCAGGATGCAAGGTAAGGCCACAGCAGCACAGAGGAAAGCAGGACAATCACTTTGCTCAACCCGATTGTGATGCTGTGCTTTCATAAATGTTCCCTAGACTGACTATGTTCTGTTTTGGGTTCATTGTCTGTTTGGCTACATACATGCTGACACATGAGAGGCCCAGAGATTATCCTAAAGTCAACTCATCACTTTTTGTCATTTTTTCCAGTTCAAATAGTTTAAAATAACATGAGGTGTACATTGATACCCACCGGGGTGTTATTTCTCTAAGGTAATGGTTAGGGTATGTGCTTACCCAAAGATGGGAGGGATAGCACAAATGTTTGTGTGTGAAATTCAGTGTTGGTAAGTGTGAAGTAATGCCCAAAGGGAAACCCAGTAACATCTTTGTTTATAAAATGATGTTGCTTGTCAGTGACTACAGTGAATCGTAATCCATAAATCCATTCATCAGCTCAGCACCATAGAAATCCATGGTTCACCCATTCCTAGTTTACTCTCTGCACTTCTGGCCTCTGGCACAGGGAGGATCAACAAGGACTAGAAAAGACCAAGGTAAGACCATATGGTATGCTCTAAGAAATTAATTTAAAATCTTACAAGTTAAATAGTTTGATTGCTCATCTCAGAAAACAGACAATATAAGGTAGGTAGGAAAAAGGCCTCCAAAATCCTCAAGGAAGTTGCAAAAGCTGATTTGGACGACTTACACTGCCTTTGCCCAATAATTGGTGAACAAAATATTAAGCTAATGAGATCTAGGCTTAAAACCAGATCAGGTTCATATCTCTTCTTACAATACATAGTATAATTAGAAAACACTTTGCCAAGAATGTTGTGGATGCACATAGTACACTGGTCCAGAGAAACTGGAAAAGAACATGGAAAAGAAATTCATTGTAGGTTATTAAACAGGCAAACCACCACAGGCCCAGGAGGACCTCAAGGATTAAAATTGTCAAAGGCTGGAGGAGTACTAAGAGGAAGTCATAGTATGTGATTGCCCTGTTCTCCCTTCTCTTGAAATGCCAGTGTTTGAGGCAGGACACCATAAACAAGATAGGCCCTTGGCTCCTCTCTGGTCCATATCACACTCCCAGTTAAGCCCTGCCAGAACCACCTTGGAGCCTGGCCTCTTCCACCCTGCCTGCTGGGCTGCTGCCAAGGGGAATTCAGCAGTAAATTCAGCCTTCTACCATCTTGGAAGAGGCTATTCCACAATCAGGGGAGCCTGGGCCACAAGCTTGATCATCTGCCATTTGGTCCCTTTTGGCAGGTCACAGAATCACAGGATGGCTGAGGCTGGAAGAGACCTCTGGAGGTCACCATGCCCAACCCCCCTAACCAAGCAATCTCTCACAATCAGGTAAAGAGGAACTTCTGTCTTGCCCTTCAACAAATCTCTCCAGGTGCTTATAACAGTTCATCCATTTTGCTTCAAAACATAATTATTTATTCCATTTCTGACATATTGTCTCACCCAGTCTCATTTTTTCCATCACCTATCTCTCTCAAAGGCTGCTACTGTTGGAGCTGACTAGCAGCAGACCTGCTTGTAATTTGAGGCATGGCAATTCACTGTTGTTGGTTTTTTTAACTTCTCAGGCAGCAGCCTAGTCTATTCTGCAAAGCTCACAGCTGCATTAGGGAGAGTACAATTCTCTGGCATGAATTGTCACAAATACATTGGCAAATACACTCTAGTGTACGTCTTCTGCAAAGAAAATTAAAAAAAGGAAACAAAATCTTTAAATCTTTTTTAATGACCTGACAAGATCTTCTAAAAAAGATAATTTAAGTTGCTATGACCTGGCAGAGTCCATTAAAATAATCAGTTTTAGATGTGTATCTAAAGTCACAGTTCTTTTAAGTGCCCCAAATGAAAATTCTAATATAAAATAACTCTTACAAGAATGATTAGGATATAAGACTTGGTTATTGTTCTTAGTAATTAAATCCATCCTGGAAAAAAAAAAAAAACAAAACGGAATATTTTATAGGAATAAATGTACTTTCCTCATTTAAGCCACAGTTCATAGTCTCAAAAGGAGTTACTGAGAGCAACATTTCAGACATACAAATAATTTTGATACATTTGGATTACTTTCATTCTGGATTAAGTTTTTGGATTAAGTAATTGTTCTCTTCTTGAAAATATAAAGTGTAATTATGTAGTGCATAATAGAGTACAGCATAATGCTTAGTTGAAATATCTTTTTTTAAGCTTTCTTTTTTATTTGACAAAAAAACCACAACCCTGCATAACTGCATAACTGCATGACTGCCACTTAACTCCTGGTCTTTCATGATTTAGTTGCAAGTCTTCTAGTATTTTTCCTTAAAGTCTAAACAGGTGGAATATGTTATCAAATGAGGAGACACTCAAGCATCTTTAATTATAAAACATGAAGTTCAGAGCTGCCAGACAGATTACCTTTCTAGCTTTTAGCATAAATAAATACCTCAACTCCCTTCTTGACTGTCTTATCTCAGGATGATGTCTTGCAGTCAGACTTTTTCTTCTGCAGAAATTTTCAGCACTGGGACACTGATGGTTCTCTTTCCCCAGTTTCTGCACCACTGCCTACATGACCTGGCTCTGGCATGTCCCAATTTGCAGAAAGAAAACTGCCATTGTCCTACTGAGAGCTTCCCAGTCTAATTGTCCTTTGGAGCTTTTCCTAGTATGTTCCACAATCTTAACTGCTGCTGTTGGGTATGGTGACATACCAGGAAAATGGAGAAGTGTTTTGTTGAGTGCCTTAAATCTGAGGAAATTTAAAGGTTCTTCTCTGCTGTGTACCTGAGCAGCTTTATCAAAGGAGAAAGGACAACAGACTTATATGATGTATAAACACATTCAAGCTAGAAATGGAAGAAGGGTTAAAGAAGTAACTTCTGTGGCAGTTGGGCAGAGAAATACTTTAAGTGTCTGCAGAGAGACACAGGAAGTCAGTTTCTGCATTAGGCTGTCTGCAGTTACAGAATGTCTGTAAATAGTTTTGTTTTTTTTTTCATAAACAGTCACTTTCTTTTTAGAAACATGGCGCCTTTTCAGCAGAAAAGCTGGGAGCAGCAGTAAATCTCCAGCTCTCTGCTGTAAGGAAACAAATGTGATTAACAGACAAATAAACACTATTGAGATACGCAACAAACATCTCACAGAGGGACTCAAACCTCTGAAAATGTGGGCTTGCCATGCACAAAAGGTGTAACTTACCTGATCAAGTGTTGCCCTAAGCATCTTATTGCTTGGAAGCACTCATGATGACTGGTGACTGTCTCCTCCATTTTGTAAACAATACCTGCTTTGGTTTTTGATTGCATTCAGACATCCAGATGTCAGTAGATCTCTCTGTAGAGAAACATTACAAAAGAAATATTGGTATCCCACAGCTGTTACCATCTTCTTCTTGACAGCTGTTTTTGAATTTTGCCATCTTCATGCTTGTAACAGCAGATTACAATAATATTCCTGAAGATCCCAGCAAACACTCAAATAGGCTGTGGGTCTTTCTTATCTCCCCAAACTCACATGGCTTCAGAAAATAAAGGAAAATACATGTTAATGTATAAACTAAAGTCTCTTCCCGTCATTTACCTCTAAAAAGAGTCTGTCCATCTTCTCAATTAGAAACTCTCTATGAAGTGCAATGGCTTCTTCTCCCTCAAAAAGTTTCAGCACCACACCTCTGACTTGGTTTCCTCAGTTCCTTATTATTGTCAACATGCTGATATTTTTTCCTTTCTCTATTTCATCTTGTATTCCATAGTATATGCACAACGCATTGGTATTCACCCCATTTTGATGAGTAATGCAAATTTCTCTATACACTTTCACATAAAGTGTCCATATGTTTAAGCTTTTTTAAACCCCTAAACAAGTACAAAAACAAGTTAAAATACAACATTTAATTTTTTTTACTTGATTCAGCTGATAAAATTGAGATGGTAGAAGACAGAAGTCTGACAGTGATTATTTCCATGTTCAATAAAGGTATTTGTTTCATAGGGTAGAATTATTCCTGTTCTTACAACCATGAAAATTTGCTGAAGGAGCCTTAAGACCTGTGGCAATCATATCTTAGCACTTCTTAGCATGCTTATGGTGTCTCTTTATCCCTCCAATCTCAATACATCTCTTTCAAGATATTGCTAGACATATTGCCATTCACATCAGCTCTGACTGTCCCTAAAAGTACACATCTGCATACACACAAGCGCATCCATTGCTCAGCTGGAGAAGAGGACGCTGAGGGGAGACCTCATGGCGGTTCAGAGGTCCTCTTGCCTTCCTCTCGAGGGGAAGAGGAGGGGCAGGCACTGACCTCTGTGGTCACCAGTGACACGACCCGAGGGAATGGCCTGAAGCTGTTCTGTAATGTAATCCTTAAAATTAAAACTAGGAATGTGAGCGTTTGAGGTGTGTGGTCTTTAGTTCTTAGAAGTTACAGCATTTTAGAGGTACTTGAAAGTTAGGGTTCATGATCAAATACGTAGGGGAAAGACGGGACGCACTGCCCTCCGGTGGAGATTCAGATAATATAAGAGCTCCAAGATGCTCTCCACCTCGGAGCCTCGGAAGTTATTTTCTGGAAAAGCTGGGATTACAGTGAGCCAATTAATATTCTCTTCTCTGCACCTTATTTTAAGTTTCCCTAATTTCATGCCGTTGTCTTTGCAGCTATCATTATACTGTACATAAAGACTGAAGACTTATTTTCCAGTCTTAGGAAATTAAATGTTTGTATCTTACATCACATTTGTGAATATATATTTTTTAATAAGCGCACACACACACATAGATAATATGTGCATACTGCACATATAATAGATATATTATGTATATGCAGATTATTTCCCCCAAAATATTTTATGTACTTGTTTATGTATTTTTCAAATTTAAATAACACGGAACCAGTGTTTTTTATAGTCTGATACACAGCTTCTTTTTGTCTAGAGGCTATGTAAGTGCTAATTGAAGTGAGACTGGGGCAATGCTGAGATTAGAGGCGGAACCTGTATGTGCAGCAAAATCCAGATATATGAGTTCAAGAGAGGCTCATGAATTCAATATAATCCACTAGCTGTCAAACACACAAACACACAGATACCTAGAGATGCTTTCAGAAAACACTAATCCTCTTGTCCCAGAGACTACGGGGTTATTAGACTCTGCCCAGTCTTCCCTTCTGAGGCTGCTTGTTGGCTTCAAGCTCACAGCATGGAGAAAGAAAGCTGCAGACCAGAAGTTGCTCTCAGCAGCAGACATTGGCTGTGGCAACAGCTGGGAAAGTCAGCACTGGCACTGTGTATAACTGTAATACTGTTTCTCTGTCATGTAAATCGGGATGTGCTTGCAGCACTCCACTTTATACTGGAGGAGGATATAGCACTTATTCAATATCAGGTAGAAAGTAGCAGGAAGGAAGATTCTTTTCTTTCTTCTATCTTATGCTGCTGCTGTGGACCAGGCAGCTCATCCTCTTGGCCAGCACAGGCAAGAAATCTGTCATTCTCTGCTCCTCTTACTAGGATTTAGTTGTCTTCACATTGAAATTTTTTTTCAAGGCTCTAGGTTTCTCTGATTTACAATATGTTTTCTGTGGCAGAGGCCAAAAGCAAAGTAGTTAGCTTAAATTCCTAACATCCTTTCTTCAATTATTCTCGGAATGACATTTTTTACACTATTTAAATGTGCTGGCCAAGGATGACTCTTTGGGGCTTGGATAATGATTTCTGTATTGTTAAAAGTTGCTTTGTGAATGGCCATGTCCTCCCCCTGGGCATTGCTACGTCTACATTTGATGTAGCTGCTTTTCTTGTCCCAGGAGATGGGCAGGGAGCTGCCTGACAAATGAGCTTGTATTCTTCTGGTACTAGTTACACTGCACTCCCTCAGCAGTTGTGAAGTTTCTTCTCAAGGTATGACGTCTTTTGATGACGATGCTGTGAAGATGAAGATCTTCAAACTGAGTATGTGTAAAAATATTTACAGGGACATTACATATCCTACAGCCTTTATCCTCTGGTGTATTTAAATTTTATTTAATGTGAAATCTTGTTTCATCTTCCTGTGGTCTCCACAAAATGTCTCCATACGATTGCAGTACAACTCTACTTCAAATAGAAAGGAAATTCTGGGAAGTGGTCACTAAGAGATGTCAAGATATTACAGGCCTTCCAAGATGGACAGAAGAGGAGGAAGGAGCATTTGGACTGAGCTGAAAAATTGTAAGGGATTCTTAAAAATGGCCTATCAGAGCACAGAGCTAAGCAATAGGACTGTGAAAGAAATATAGAGCATCTGCTCTGAAAGCATTCTCTGAGTCTGGAAAAATCTAGAATACCCCTTCATAAACAAAAGATCTAGTTGAACATGTAAAGCATCTTAAAATATCAAGGAGATGGAGTGCTATACGAAGCAGGTAACTCTGCTCAGAAGGCTGCTAGCTAAATACAAGCAGTATATAAAAAGACAAAAATAAAACGTAGGATGGGGAATGTTAAATGACACAATGATTTTAAACAGAGTTACTCATGATTCGCTGATGAAATATAATCCATCTGTAAACAACTAAAGATTTTTCCCACTACAGTAACAGAAACAAGATGTATTAATTACTTCACAAAGTAGGCAGACACATTATACTATGGCAAGGATTTCAGCAGAAGAAAAAGGTTCCTTGAAACATGTAAATGTGAGCTTTTTGAATTGATGAGGTTATCCTAGAAAAGTCAAGCTGCCCTGTGAAAGGTGAAATGCTCATTCCCTTCATAGCAACTTTATAGCTAAGCCCCTAGGGTTCACTAATTTCCTCACAAAGGAAGTGCATTGTTCCCCAAACAAGATGATACTGTACTTGCACAGGTGGCTCAGGCAAATAATACATCTGGGTTGAAATACATACACTCATCACAATACACACAAAAGTAAGCACAAGAAGTTAATGATCACAGTGTTCTTTACATGCTTGAAAATGTTACTGTCATGGCCACCAAGTAAATGCACAGACAGAAAAGCAGAGAAGTCCAGAACAAAAGTATTGAGGTCTCTGCAGTTCAGAGCTCTAACTGCTGTTTTGCTTCTGCTCAAAATACCTTGGCTACTTGAATAAGTCAATAGTTTCATAACCAACCTTGGACAAGCTAATCTTTGACTAGCACAGTCAGCCATGACACAAACTTTTCTGATAACTGCTGGTGTCATTGATCTTCCCCTCGGTCAGCTCCCTGCAGCCTCACGCTTGCTGTGCCTGGCTTGCGAGGCCGCCGTGGAGCAGGTAACGGCTCTCTGACAAACCCCTCCCAGCCGTGGCAGCTTATGTGATGTGGTTTAGCTTTTCTCACAGGGTTCTTTAGCTTGACATTTGTACCAGCAGAAATAACATATAAAGATGGAAAATGAAAATATGTATTTCAACAGGTTTGTGGTATTGTCTTGTAAATAAACAAAATCACCATTTGCCATGTAAGTTTAAGAGAATAACAGATTTAGTAATTACAACTCCTTAAAAATAAAAATCCAAGAGCCATATCTCATTTTCTTCAAGTAAAAAACTCTTTTGGTGGTCTCTCGTTTTGGGCATTTTCTTAACTTTCATGGAAAATATATAGAAATTCCACATATTTCCCATTTCTTTGTTTAAGTTTCAAAAAGTCTGTTGTGCAAAGCAGAACTCAGTTAAAGGAAACAAATCAGGCTTGTTTCACTCTTTAGTTAATGGGATGCCACACCTAAGAAAGAGGAGTTATGTTGGGTGCATCTCTAAAGGCTCTACAGGGGTCTAGAGACAGATCTGTCTTTGTTCTTCTCTCTCAGAAGAAGCTGCCAGGAACAGGTGTTCTTTCATCTCAAGTCTTTCCTTTATTCATACACACAGATTGGGCTGGAGTCACAGCTTCATTGCTCTGTTGCTATGATAGCCAAACTATATTGGAAGAATATGAGGAAAAAAAGAAAATTTGGCCTGTTGGTTTGACATGTAAACCTTTGCATGATCATCTTAGTCCTCTGGAGTGTCTGATTTTAGTTTCTTGTGCTTGCTTATATTCAACACAAAGCAAGGCATAGTATAGGAAGATGACTCTGGATAAGAAATGTGTCCCAGATTCTAGGAACATCCATACAATTGCAATTTCCTGTTCTTTGGTTAGTAATGCAGTTACATTGAAGATGTACATATATTAGGATTTGCATTTACATTAAACTTGTAGGGTTGTAATATTTTTTCCTAGAGGAATAACTCCGCATCTTTTCCGGTGTGAGCCAGGAAATGTAAGCTTCTGTTACTTGATGAGATCCTTGTCCTTTTATTCCATCAAAAATTATATTGGTATCATAAGAAAGATACTATGGCTTTCATTTCTGCAATATCTTTCAGACCTGTCATTTGCAAGGAGCAGTGTCACACTTCACAGCCCTGAAAAAGGAATAGTGAATTTGTTCTGACAAGCATACACTACTCCTTTTTCACACAGGCCCTATTTTCCTTGCTGACTCTCCAGACATCCCAGAATTCAGTATTATGAATATGCAGAGCATAGCTGTCTGCATTCACAGTTGCACTTAATCAAAGTTTTTTATTTCTGTTTTCAATTTAGTATATTTTCCCTAGGTTCTTTGTATTTTGTAATTACTTGTGAAAAAAATGTCTTTAAATTTTCAATTCTGCTCTCAAGTCACCATCTCCACTAAAAAAAAAAAAAATTAAAAAATCAAAGTTCAAGCCTTAAATCCGGGTAGCTAGGATGATATACACCTGTCAGGTTATGGTGACAAATGGCTCATCCCCATCCACCATGACAGGAGCAGGAGGCCTAAGCCTGAGGGGAGCCCTAGCAGCCCCACGAGGCCAACAGAGTCCCCTGTCCCAGCCCCTCCAGGAGCCACAGGAGCCCTGTCAAAAGTTGTGCTGGGGGAGGGGGTCCACATACACAATATGTAGGTAGGGGAATGTGTATGCATACAAGAAAGTTTTCCATCCTGATCAGCCGGAGGGGAACAAAGATACTCCTGGTGGTGTTTGTGCCTGGGTGAGTTCTTAGTGTCCCTGTCTGTGTTGCTCCAGGTGGTTTTCCATGTCTCCAAGTACACGTGCTATACAGTGTGTGCACATCTACCTGCTGGCAATGGAACTCACACTCAGCCCTGCTGCTGGGGGCACCTGGGGCATGGGGCTGTGGCAGTCTCACCTCCACTAGGCTGTCAGATTTGGCAACCCTTAACACAAACCATGGAATCACAGAATGGGAAAGGTTGGAAGGGATCATCTGGTCAAACTTCCTTGTTCAAGCAGGGCCATCCTAAAGCACATTGCACTGGATTGCGTCCAGATGGTTCTTGAATATCTCCAGTGTGGTAGACACCACAATCTCTCTGGGCAGCCTGTCCCAGTGCATGGTCAACTGCATATTAAACTTCTTCCCATACTTGAATGAAAATTCCTGAGCATCAGTTTCTGCCTATTGCTTCTTGCCTATTTCTTGGCACCACTGAGAAGAGCCTGGCTCCACCAATGAGACACACGGTCCATGAGACAGGTGTCAAAGGATCTCAATATGCAATGCAAACTGCTGTTTTAATGACTGGACATATTTTTAATGCTGGAGAATATATTTTACTTTCTTCCAAGCCAACTGAGAAAGCATGCAGCATCACACTATTTGAAAATAATTCAAGTTTTTATGTTCTTTTTCTACTGCTTTTTCTACTTTTTCACACTTAAAAGGCCAAATAGGGGATATGTAAAGTTTGATGAAAATGCAAAAGATGATGATGAAAATACAGTCACAGCATCATAGAATGGTACGGGTTGGAAGGGACCTCAAAGATTCTTCCAAATGCCTAACCTAAATCTCCCCTCTTTCAGTTTGTACCCATTATGTCTTATCCTATCACTACATGCCATTGTGAAAAGTCCCTCTCTGACTTCCCTGTTTTCGCCCTTCAGGTGCTAAAAGATTGTTATGAGGTCTCCATGAAACCTTCTCCAGGCAGAACAGCCCCAGCTTTCCCAGCCCTCTTCACAGCAGAAGTGCTCCAGCTCTGATCATGGCCTCCTCTGGACTTGCTCCAACACTTTCATGTCCTTCTTATTTTAGGGTTCCTTCTGAGCTAAGAAAAAGTGATAACAGCTCTTTTCCAAACACTTCATGCCAGCATTAGGGGAGCAGAAGGGATGGGACGTTACACTTGATGTGACCACTGGTGAGGTCACGTCTCAAATACTGCATCCAGTTCTGTGCCCCTCCATTCAGGAAGGACATAGGGTGGAGTGGATCCAGATAAGGGCAAGAGAGCTGGTGAACGGTCTGGTGCACCAGACCTGTGAGGAGAGACTGAGGGAGCTGGGGTTGTTAAGCCTGGAGAAAAAGGAGGCTCTGGGGGGACTTTATCACTCTCTAGAACCAGCTGAAAGGAAGCTGTAGGCAGGCGGGGGTCAGGACAAGAGGAAACAGCCTCAGGCTGTGCCTGAGAAGGTTTAGGTTGGACAGAGGGAAGAATCTCTTCACAGACGGGGTGATTGGATACTGAAATGCAACGCCCAAGGAGGAGGTGGAGTCACTATTCCTTGAGGTATTTAACGAAAAGCTTGAGCAGTGCCATGGTCTGTCGGTGGTGTTCAGTCATTAGCTGGAGTCGATGTCAGAGAAACAATTCTGTGTTTCAAGGCTGCCGTCAGCTGGTGCGCAGGGGATGATCAGGACAGCGACAACCCTTCCCTCACGGCAGGCTGGCTACCGAGCCACTTTCCCCACACGCGGCCGCCCCGTGCTGCCAGGGATATGGCCCCGGGCTTCTCCGCCCCGGCCCGGCTCCGCCCCGCGGCCCCGCCGCTACATAAGGCCGCCTCCACCACCTCCCCGCCCCCGACCGGCGCGGAGCAAAGGCTGCGGGCTGCCGTCCGCCGCCATGGTGTTGAACCCGGTGCTGGGGAAGCTGGCCAGCAAGCGGGTGGTGCTGGCTAGCGCCTCGCCGCGCCGGCAGGAGATCCTCACCAACGTGGTGAGTGCGGCCGGCGGCCGCTGGCCTCGCTCGGGCCGGGGGCTGCGGGCAGCGGCGGCCGCAAACCTGCGGGGCCCGATGCCTCCCGGCCTGTCCGCTCCATGAGAACAGTAGGAGGGGAGCGGGGCGATAAAGGAGTTGTGTCCTTTCTGAAATGCACTGGTGCAGAGGAAAGGAGGCCGTAGCCTGTCATTCAGACTCTTCAGGCCCTGCGGAGGAACGCGTGGCCCTCGCTGGGCGGGCTGCGGGAGGCTTTTGAATAGCGCTTGGGTATTACCTGTCAAACTTAGTTTGCTTAGTATTACTATTCTTAATAATTCTGCCGATAAATTGAACTTCAGCGAAAGAAAACACTTAAAAATTCGGATGTGTGGAGAAGCTTCAGGGTTCAGTCGTGGACTAAGTTTTTAGAAATAGAGCATGCCTGCTGGGTGCAGTAAATGTGCAAGTGTAGCCTAGAGGCAAAAAGTTAGAAGAATAGTTGGGCATTGTTTGCCGAAACCAAACAGAAACTGTCTGATTTTGTTTTCTGTTTATCGTGTATAAGGACACATGAAGTGCAGTAAAGCTTCTGTAAGAATGTGCACTGCTGTTGCATGAGTAAAGTGCTATGCAGAGATTCAATAAAAAAAAAATCAGTAGTGTTTTTTTTTACTCTGTTTATGACATGTGTAAGCTTATACTGTTTGTTTTTATATGGAAAAAAAAATGAAATTATTAATGTGATTAGGTCTAATAAATAAGGGCAAAATCAAATATACACCCCAATTTCAAAGTTTTGATTGTTTTGTTTGCTTGCAAAGGATATGTATGTACTAAACAGCGATAGAAGCACTTGGGGGTGTTTTTTTCTGTGTGTTTGGGGTGGAGGTGTGTTAAAGAGTGAAAAACAGATGTCAAATTGGCTATTTGCTTAATATGCCTTGGGAGCGATGTTTAATTATGAGGTCAGATTGACTGCATCACTTTCCTGTGTTACAGGGCCTGCGGTTTGAGGTGGTTCCATCCTGGTTTAAGGAGACACTAGAAAAGTCATCTTTTACAGCCCCTTATGAGTATGCTGTGGAAACAGCTAAGCAGAAAGCTCTTGAAGTAGCAAACAGAATGCATGTAGTAAGTTACTAACTATTACAGCAATAAGCTTTTTGTCTTTAGGTGGTGCACGTTACTGTGACGTAATTTGCTTGCACTGCTTAAGTGATCCCTGAGGTTTATTTTTCTCCACTGAAGGCTAATGGATCCTGTCATTTGTGAAAGATGGTGTCTTGATATTGCCTAATCAGAAGTCTAATGCCTGCAGTTCAGGCTTTCCACAAACTGAAGCAGCCTGCATCTTTTGTCAGAATCATACCTACTCTTGTGTGGGATACATAGTCCATTTTTTTTTTTGAACAGTCAGGTGTATGGCTGACCTCATTCCACGTATTTGACATATTTGTTGATTGTGGAGACAGACTCCACAGAAAACACTGATGTGATTCCAGTGCTTTGCTGTAGCTTCCACTGAAGGAGTGACAAGAATAGCTCAGCAGTTGTGAATATAGAGGTATTGGCAGAAAGCAGAAAAAAAATTACTCTTTCTTTACCCAGAATGTTTCAAAATAGGACTGGTCTATCTAATTTTAAGAAGGGAGAAGTTGATATTATTTCAGATTCTGCTGGACAAGGCATCCATTTTGTATCCTAAATTCTATCAAAACCAGTGATGCAATTTATACTATCAGTGGTGTTTGGCTTATGCCCATGGCTGTGATCACTGTTTGAACACATAAGGCTCTTTGCTACCAGAACCTGTTTAAAAGTTGAGCAGATTAAATCTCACAGAATGGACCATAATATTTTCTTAATAATATAGCTCTGAAAGAGAGAGGTGTTTGCTGATCCTGTTCTGGCAGCAGAAAAGGAATGTTGAACACTTTAAATTAACAGTGTTGCCAGATGTCACCATTCTTCAAAGCAAATATTGCATGATGTCCAGTGTAAATCGTTACCCGGTTTTCTGTCAACTGCCTTCCAGACAATGGTACAACAGAGGAGAATGGATTTTAAACCCAACCTCGGTAAATTACTTACTGTGGGCTTTCATTGCAAAACACTGTGCTGGTGATAATGCTAGTTCAGTGGATTTCAAAATGCTTCTTCATACAGGAATTAGTAGAACTAATTCTAGATATCATTAAACAATTTGGAGCACATCAAGTTTTTGGCTAGAAGAATTACCTCCCTCTAAATGTTTTATTATAATGGTCACACTTACAGACAGGTTTAATGTCATGCTGTGATAAATAACAGCAGTATACCTTATAATATTCAGGTAAATCAAAACTTAGCTAGAAGGACAGGTACTGTTTAAAGTCAAGAAAGGTTTACAAGGAATTTTTATATATCACTACCTCTCATATTTTAAAACAGAGTTTGTGTTCCCTTTTAAGAGAAAAACATGAAGTGTAGCTAAAAAAAAAGAGGTTTATTTATCAGTAAAATTTTGCTTGGAGGAGTTATCCTCAAGGGCTGTATTCTCTGGCTTCCAAGTACTAGACACTTCATTTAAAGTAATTGTTTGCCACCTTGAAGACCAGTTTGACTTTTGAGAATGCACTTTAATTCCTGGATGCATTTATTCATCAGTAGCATATTTGGGCAAATTTGTGGCTTGAGAATGGTGTGCTCAAGCCTCACTTTTTAATGGGGATATAAATGTTTACTATTTTGTGAACAGTGCGA
This sequence comes from Motacilla alba alba, assembly GCF_015832195.1. Taxonomy (NCBI): domain Eukaryota; kingdom Metazoa; phylum Chordata; class Aves; order Passeriformes; family Motacillidae; genus Motacilla; species Motacilla alba. The sequence continues at coordinate 90,304,811 of NC_052016.1, forward strand.
AAGCAGAAATAGTGTCTTGTTTTCAGGTCAGTGTAGAGCCCTACTTCTAAACCAGTAAACTGCTTTTTTCTCACCTTATGTCTTAAAAGATTTTTTTCTCTTTGCATCTTCTGACAAATGCCTTCTTATGCTTTTGCAGAAGCATATGAGAACACCTGATGTTGTCATAGGAGCAGACACTATTGTGGTAAGAAGTCTTTAGTGATTTAGTATTATTTTAATTTATGACAAATGTAGAAAATACTTGTATCTTTAGATTTAAGTTTGAAAGCTGCCTTCACTGTGAAGTTATACTTGCATTATGATACACCTTCTTGGGGTTTGTTGATATGGCTTTTAGGGGTTTTTTCCCAACAAGGTAATTTTTGAAGTCTTGAGAGCTAGAAGCCTTGCTACTGGTTTTGGGGACACTAATACTGCCATAAATACTGCCTTGGATCTTCTAATATGTAATGGAAATTCTGTTCTCAGGTGACTTGTCTGTCAGGAAGTCCAGATCATGTGAACAGTTCTGTGTTGTGCCTTGTAGGAGGAGGTCACTTTGTATCTGACATCTTCACAGACAGTGAACTGTTAAGGACAGAAAAAGTTGAATTATCCTTTTGTTTGAGAGGTGCAGCCATTGGAGGGTAGAGTATGGCACTCATGTGCTTGACACTAAATTACCTGTTCTATCAAAGTATCTGTGCTTCTTGCTCTACTCAATAGACTGAAGTTTGAAGCCCTGGCTGAAATGATATGAACATGATTTCTGACCTCAGTTTCTGAAAAGTGAGAAAAAGCAGCACACTCACTCTGTTTTTCTGTTTTAGTCTGTGGATGAGCAGATCCTGGAGAAACCAGTTGATAAGCAAGATGCCTACAGGATGCTATCAAGGTCTGTAGTTTTAACTAATATATAAAATTTGAAGGTGTGATTTCTTCATCACTTAAATTCTCAAAAGGGCTCCACAGAAGGGATACATGCAAATTTTTGGGGGTTTTGTTTTGTTTGTTATAAGTTTAGTAGATTTATCTCTTAATTAGGGATATGAAAAGCACTTAATATTTAGCTTTTTAGAGCTCCAGGAAAAAAGGCAGACAAGATAATGCATCTTTGCATATATCCAAGGTGTCAAGTGGAACTTTTCACACAGTTTCAACTTACATTTTGGTGTGGAATCTTGTGGGGGACAGAGCATGTGAGATGCTTTTGATCTCATCCAAAAATATCCTGGCTAATCTTTACGAGATTATTCCTTAAATAGTCTCTTCACAGATTCCCAGTCCCTTGCTGTTATACATCTGTTGCTTATGCAGCAGATAATAAAGTCCTTAGAGCTAATTGGCCACAGCGTGGCACTCTGGAGCCACTACAAGAGAGAGCCAGGGGTAATGGAATCTGGGCTCTTCCTCTGCACTCTGGCTTGCCACGGGATCTCTGGGGACCAGTCTGGATTAAAAGAAAACATATGCTCTAGTTCCCTGTTACATGTTTAGTCTGAGTTACATCACCTACCTATTTATTGCCAGCTTTCAGTGAAGATAGCCCTAACAGTAGGATTTATGCCAACTGGCCTTTTCTAATGCATTTGAAATAGTCACTTTTTTGATGTACAGTGAATGAGCTGGTACCGTGGACTGCTCTTATACAAGTGGCATTCTGGAGCCTTGAAATAACTGCAGCTTTTAGTAGTGTTTTTTATGTGGTTATTTTTTTGTTTGCTTTGCCATTATCTTTTCAGTGATCCTGAAATAAAATTTGTTTAGGATGCATGTCAGATCAATTGAGTGATTAGATTAATGTAATGGTCTGCTTCTCAGGCAGTAGCAATATAATCATGTAGAATATTTCCTAAGACTGTTGCTTAATTGACATTTTTTTGCCTGACAGGTTAAATGGGAAAGAGCACAGTGTTTTCACAGGGGTGGCTATTATACACTGCTGCAGTAAAGGTACACATCATTTTATTACAACTCAATATTTGTACTAAAAATTATTCTCATGATAGCTTGTACAAGTAAAGAAACAGGATGAAAATGTTTCATATACAGTCTGAATTGGTTTTCTACTCAAGAACTACTTTATCAAAATATAAATTAAAGACTCCCCACAAAAGCCAACCGTCCTCCTGTATTCAGTTTTCACACAGAAGGGACAGCAGCAAGATACAATGGAGTTTGGAAATACTGTCTCTGAAAGCTGTGAGACTAATTGAAAGGCCAGTGTAAGTGGTGGAGTATTCTTAATTAAATTCAAGTAAGGTAATACAGACTGTGAGACTAAGCTGAATGTGATCCATATCAACTTCATTCTGTGTTGTGCTTAGACCAGTTGAGGCTTAATGCCTCAGACTGTTAAGAAGCTGTATGGAGCAATACATCCATGTTCCTTATCGCATAATTTACAGAGAAAGCAAGTAGTTTTTATGGAAACTGTACCATTAATATAATTTGAGGAGTGTTTGAAGGGCATTGTCTGATAATTGTGCCAATAGTCTTTTAGTAGAGCTTTTGCAGCCATTTCGCTGGACATAGTCTTTCTGTACCCAAATTAACAACTTTTAATCTTTTCTGGAATGGTTGCTCTTAACTCTTGTAAAAAAGAATTAAAGTCAATGATGCAGTACTGCTAATATGCTAGTACAGCAGAGGGAGAGCTGCTGCAAGAGAAGTAAAACATGTTACCAAGGGCATGTTCCTGTGAGCAACCCAGCAATGTAAATAACACCTTTAACTGTTTACTCTAGGAAGAAAGTTAAGTGCACCCAGCTGCAGTAGTGATAACAACTGCTATAACAACACCTCTCATTTAAAGTTTACACATTTAAACTGCATCACAGTCAGATGAATAAAAATGTACCTTTAGTCAGCAGATTCCCCAAGAGATGCAATCGATAGAACACTTTTGTAGAATTACTATAAACTGTATTTACAGTTTATGATTACAATGTGTTTAACTCAAAGATTTTTTTTTTACTAGAATTTGTTATCAGCACTGAAAGACATGTTAATCTGTCTTCATATGCACCAATTTTCTTACTTTGTTTGGGCTTCACACTATCACCATTAGAAATTGGTTATCATTCTTCCTTTGGTCTGTACTGTAGGTATTTCTTACTCCTCCTCAAGCATTTCCACTGCTACCAGAACTGTGGTAACAGGAGATGCTTGGTGTTTATAGAAAAGAGTAAGAGAGCTAATGATCTGCAATGTGCACACTCATTTGGTCTGTTACCTTTTGAACATATTTTGGAAAAGTCTCTGTCTGCAGTGACAGGAGGGTCACAGTGTACCGCATGCAGCAGGGTCCATAGCCCAATCTGCAGTACTTTATTGCACCTTCCCTCATCCACTTCCAGCTACAGACGTCTGAAATAATACTGTCATCTCTTCAGAAATGATAGGAAGATGATGGTGATGGTTCTTGATGGGACTGCTGGATACCCAAGTCTGAAGTGCAGGTGCAGCTGCACGTACCCACTTTTATGACAGCTACATGTTGAACTCTGATATGTTGTTAAGAGTTCTTTGACAATGCTCATAAAGTTGGAAGGGTGGCTGTAGCCTTCTTTGTACTCAGTGCTGGATGTGTGCCAGCATCCATAAATAGCTTTGTGTAAGCATTGTTAATTTAAGAGTATATTCCACATAGGAAGAGCAGTCTGTTATCCCTGAGACAGGACTGCAGAGGTTGAAAATGCAAACTCTTAGTGTTTTGGGAAAGTTGAGTTCACTGTCCCTGAAGAACATTATTAGTCATTTCATACATCTGTGCAATGTATTTAATGTCTCTCAAGCAAAATTGTCAAATGATTAAGAAATACAACCTAGATGTTATTCTCTCTAAACTACAGTTCCTGTTTCTAAGAAGACCTTTTTCTTTCTGTAGACAAACAGCTAGAGATGGAAATCACCGATTTCTATGAAGAGACTAAAGTAAAATTTTCTGAGCTATCTGAAGAGCTCTTATGGGAGTACATTCACAGTGGGGAGCCAATGTAAGTAAGACTCTGATGCCACCACACAACACTTGAGAATAGGCCTTAGGGTACATTATTAAGCTGGTGTAAAACATTGTCCTGTGTTCTGTGAAATTTTGTTCTGTGTGTATGAGAAATGATAGTGTGGGTGATGCAAGGGCACTTATTCTTTTGTTCTTGTGTAAAGCTGTCATTTCTCCAGTGAAAGTGAGCCTACCTTTTTAGAACCCTAATGAATTTGAAAAGTGAAGACTTGAAATACTCTGGATTAAGCAAGCTCTTGTGCAATATACAATTATCTTTCTGTTAGCAGAGGCAGGGGATCTTCAGTGCCCAAGACAATGCATAGTTCATTAGACAGATGAAAAGAGTGTTGGATTATCAGGGCATCATGGAGCTGTATTGGGAGAAAGCTAGAACTTGGTGTATTTAGTTTATCAAAATTACTGCTCTAATGCAAGGAGCACCAGCCTGATTTTTACTTATCCTTGTGAAAAGTGAAAACAGCTTGTGTTTCTGTGTCAAAATTGTCCTTCAGTTTATGCATTTCTGCTACACTGGCAATGTAGTTACTGATTTATATAGGCACCATTTGCAGAGACAATATACCAGACAGAAGTTATTCCATGGAAGAAATAGGATGAGAACAGAATGCCTAATTACTGCTCCTAAGATGAAGTTCACTAGATTGTTTAAAAAAAAAAAAAAAAGTACTTATTTACTTATTTGGAGACAGCAAGAGAAAGGAATTTGTCTTCCCTTTGTGTTAGCTGGACCTGCCTGTAGGCATAGTTTGCACTATGGACTGCATATCAGGTGATCTGATGTGAACTTTTGTCCCTGTAGCTTCAATTCTGACCATGTAAGAAATTGTGGTGGTTTTAAAACTCATTTGTGCTATAAAACAAAAAGCCACGTTTTACTGGGGAAAAGAAACTACTGTAGACTTTGGATATACTTCAATGCTTATGTGTAGTTGAGGTGTACCTTGTGAACATGTAGGGTTCACAGTTTATTGAATAGACTGATTTTAAATTGGATTATATGGAGAGAATGTTTTGGCAAGACTATAGATTGTAATAAATTCCAACATAGGTTTTTGGAAGGTGATATTTACTATGCTAGTTAGTATGATGTCTAGATATAGTGGGCCATAAAGTTACAGTTTGAAGGAGAAATGACCATGGATTTTTAGGAAGAAAGTGAGATTGAAAATTATTTTGGAATATTCTGAATATTTCCTCTGGAAGCAAATAGCTTTAGCAGTATTTTGCTGCACCAAAATGGCTCATGAGCAGTGCTGGGTTGTTCTGTTCATTCTCCTAAAAAAGATGTGACATCAAGGGTTTCTCAGGGACCAAAGGTTCAGAGAATATATTTTATTACTCTCTGAGGCTGAAGCAAATTTCTACTTGTTTATATAATCCTGTTTATATATGTTCCTATTATATATATAATAGGAAGCACTTGTTCTGACTTTGCAAAGGACATGGTGTCCAATGAAGTCTGCAAATTTCATTAAGGAGAAGTATCTCACAGCACTTTTTTTTTGGGTTTTTTTGTTCCCTCCTCCATGTCCACTCATACAGGCTACACAATTCTATGCATATAGGTTTTTCTAAACAAAAAAAGTGACCAATGCTTTTTTTTTTTTTTTAATTTACAAGGCAAAATAATTTTCTGAAATAATACAAGACTTAATAATCACATGAAAAAATAAAAGAAAAATTACTAGTTCTCTTGAGGATTAAATTGAGTTCTTTTTCTAGCAAGAAGTGTACCATGTGCAGTAGGCTCCATACCCAGATGTGCAATACTTTATTGCACCTTCCTTCATCTGCTTCCAGCTACAGAAGTCTGAAATAATCTTGTCATCTCTTGAGAGGTGACAGGAAGATGATGGCAATGGTTCTTGATGGGACTGAAGAAGAAAATTGGCATATAGTATTGAAGTCAATCACTGGTGACAGAGTAATACAAGAAATACATAGCTGATGTAAAGTGTGGGAAAGGAAGGAGGGAAAATTGCTATCTCAAGGTAGTCTGTGATGAGGCTATAAAAACCTCAAATTTTGGCTTCAGAAAGATGTTTTGCTTTTTGTTTTATTCATGTTCATCTTTCAAAGATTTTATCCTTGCAGGCACTGTCTCTTTCCTTTTTTTTTTTCTGTGTATCTGTAGAAAGAAGGCTGTACCACAGTAATCCTCACTGTTTTGGGCTTGTATAATGAGTAGACTTTGACCCAGCTTTTTATTTTGTAATCTTGCCCTTATGAACAACTTTATCTATCTCTGCTTATAACTGCTAGCCTGAAAATCTGATGTGGTTTTAGCAGCTCTCCTCCAATGGCAGTGAAACCAAAGGACTACTGCAGTCTGGAAAGGAGGTGATGACAGAGCCCTCAGCTCTACAGTTTCACATTTTACTGTGAAGGAATAAAATGTTTTTTTCAGGTTCCAATGCCAGAACATAAAGTGTTGTAGAAAAATAAATATGTAGCCATTTCTGTTAATTATCTTGCTGGGAATATGATACTGCTGCTTTTGATGGTTATAATGTTTTTTTGCCTACCTGTAAGCATATCCCAAAATAACTATAACTTCATTGAAAAATGAGAAGACATTTTAGTCATTATAATATTCCTAGTTTAGTTGATGTAAATCATAAGAATGTTATAAAAGAAAAAATAATTTAAACAATGACTAAGTTATAAGGTAGGGCTGACAATGCAAGATGAAAGGAAAATTCCTATTCCACAATTTTTAGCAAATTCAGAAAATCCTACTTGCTGGTATACTGATTCATCTGTTTGTTTTAGCATGCTATTAGAAAGGGAATCCAGAGGTAAGCACTAAAAATAAAGAGCTGTTTCTGATCAAATCTAAGATGAAAAAATTAGCAATGATTTTTTTTTTGTGTAGTGACCTTCTTTCTCAAGCAGTTTGTGTAATTCCATACTACCTTAAGTTAATAGATCTGAGACTGACTGACCTTTGGTTTCTAAGCTTGCTGATGTAGGCTTTCAGATTCTGCTGTTATGTAGGAAACATACTTTTAACTGCCTTGTCCTTGTATGAGAACAGTAAAATTGTTGAGTCTACTGCAGCTTATCTGACTTGTATATATTTCCATTCCAATCTGTGGAATTTGCATAATTACACCTAAAGACAAATTAAATTTCCAAGGTTAGTTTCTGTGCAGGTACATTCCTGTGCCAAATTACCAGTACTACCATGACATCTAAGAGCAGAGTGTTGTGAACCACAACTCTATTCTGTCTCAGATGGTTGCACAAGAGATGGATGGATAGGGCTAAATAGAGTAGTGGATCTTGTTTGAATAGGTTGTTCTTTTCCAAGGAAGTCCTGTTTTCCCAATCCTCACTTTAGGTATTCCTATGACTGAGATCTGCAAGATGCATTCTATGATCATTTGAGTTCTCAAAGGTCATCTTTGTTGAGCTCCTTTGGGACCTAACATTCCTAAAAGCTTTCCAGCCTTCTTGTGGAATTGGGTGAGGGTCCGTATGCATCTGGTAACCCAGTAGCAGTGTTGCTCTTGGTGACACTGTTACCTTTTTGGTAGCCATGACTTGGTAACCTATGACAGCACACTGACTGCTGTCACCTGCTGCTTAGGTGACTGTTGCACTTGCACTGTCTGAAGCATCAAGACCTTTGGCTCCTCACTCTTAGTAGAAATACTGATCCTTGTATTTATCTCGTGATTTACAAATTGAAGTGTTGAGCCTACCTAATAGATTGAATCTGCCTGTAACTTAGGTACACTAGTCTTTATTCTAGCCTCTGCAGTTGTGGTGTATTTTTAGTGTTCTGTGATATCTCTACTCTTAACCTTAATTAGATCTATGTTGGTTTTGCTTTTTCTTCCTCAGGGACAAGGCTGGTGGATATGGTATCCAGGCCCTTGGTGGAATGTTAGTTGAGTATGTCCATGGAGACTTCTTGAATGTGGTGGGATTTCCTCTGAATCACTTCTGCAAAAAGCTAGCTGAATTGTACTATCCGCCCTCTAAACATAATGTACAACATAAAAAGTATGACTCCATCCCTTCTGTGGACACTTTTGAGAACCTAAGCGATGGAGAAAGTGAATCTTCAAATTTCACAGAGCACAAAGTTGCTAGTAAGTTGGACTGCAGCGGGATGCATTCCTCGGGAGCTGCTTACACTTCTGAAAACACTTCTCCTGTCAGAACTGGTTTTACAGTACCTTTGGAAAATCAGAATGGAGTGTCACAGAGTGCATCAAAACTTCCATCCAAAATCCTAGAGCTGATGGATGGTTTTAGAGCTTCAAAGGTAAGGGAAAAATAAAACTACTCATTACATTGTTGTCTGATACATTTGTTTTACTGTACTTCAGTATGTAACAGTTATTGTGAAGTACTTCAGCTGGGGAAGGAATGTATTAATAATTAGTAAAAAAGGACCACTGACGTTCTGGAGAATCTTTAGATAGCTGAAATTTCTGGTGCAGTGCAAACATTGCTGGGTTTGTCTTTTTGTATTTGTTCTTATGTGTGCTATGAAATTTCAGTTACCTGTGGGATACTTTTATCCCTTGAGCTGAGAGGGAAAAGAAGTTGCAGATTTTTCTTTTTTTACTGATCAGAAGAGCACAACCAAGCTGGAATTATATACTCCTAAAAAAAAAATTTAATGTGGTTAACTCACCTGACTTAAAACTTTGACAAGAATTGTATATGTTATATTTCCTTTGTAACTTTTGATGCTTTGCATTAGAATTCTGTGGAAGATCTTAATTTTTATTGCCTCTTCAGCATACAATTTTTAATAACCTGTTTCATGTTCTGGATGTGTTTAACTGATAATATCCATGCTGTATCTGATGGAGGCGTACTCATAACAGCTCAGAAACAAGGTCACATGCTCTGTGTTTCAGCCAGGCGTGATGAGAAATGCGCAGCTGGACATTTTAAGTACTCCCAGATTTTATACATAGCTCCAGCATGGCAAAGACAATAGTGAAGAAGGGGAAGAAGAAATGAACAGTGATCATTCTAATAGATCACTGGTCTCCAAGTTATTTGTGTTATAGGAGGATGTGGGAAAAAAGTGCTAAAGTGGCAGTGAAAAGCAAACTTGGAGCTAAAGATCCAGCAACTTTGAGGGTAAAGGAGGGGGGCACACCAGACAGTGAGCAATAGTTTTGCTGAAACAGTGGAGAGTTGTGCTCAGCTCTGAAGGAAGACTGTAGTGTGATCATGTGATGTGGTTCTGTGGGCGTACTGCTTGTAGGCAAACAAAGCTATCCTGAGAAGTTTGGAATAAAGTGGCTTTGAGGGTGCTACATTTGTGAACTTCTTGTGTACCTGTGGGGAGTGACATATTTGAATAGGTGAGATGATGCTTAGCATTTCTTCAATTTAGGTAAAAATAAATATGGATAATTACCAGCATGTGGCTGTACATTACTTATACTGTTTACAGTGATGTGATGATGAATTGTTTTGTGCAGTGAAAGACAGTGGAGGCTGGAAACAAAAAGAACAACTTTACTTTCTCATTACTCCAGTATAAAGTCATAGTGTCAAGTACTGAATCACATGTTGAACTAGTGGGATTTTTTTTTCCAACTAAATGGATCTTTGTAAAATGAATTACCAGTAGCAATGAATTCCGATCTGACAAAATTCATCATGTTTCTATTTGCAGAATAGGTATAAGTACACAAAAGCATTTTTTTCCACAAAAACTCTCAAGTTTTTTTCATCTTGATTCAAGAACTTTATAAAGCAGAGTAAAATCTCCTGCAGGTGAAGGTATTGCTACCTATTTTCCTCTGAACAGCTCTGTTGCAGAACAGGAGGAGATCAGGGTTAAATACTTGCAAGTTAAAAAACTTTGAAGTTTACTATGTTCCAGTTTTACTTAGTCTGGTCTGTACGCAGATCTTTTACATTTTTTCTTTAATTTTTTTTTTTTGAACTGAGAATTACCGAATGGGTTGCTCAGCCAAGTTTTCTGCCTTATCTTCTCACCTTCTTTTTCCTGTTCTAATAGTTTCCAGTTGGTATTAGTCCAAAGACTGGGCAGGTCTCGGAAGCCATCTGGTTGTAAACTAGGTGTAATTGGCTCAGTATTGTGAAAGCCTGAATAAATCTCTTATGAGAATAACAAAGTTGTTATAAAATAGAATAAAAAGATGTGAAGATGATAGAATATAAATACATGCAGTAGCAGACCTACCTCTCAAAGTTAATCTTTCTCTCCCTTTGATTTTTATTAAACAGAATGTCAAGGCCCTTCTTTCCTTAATTACCTTTAGATTTAAATTTCATCATAGTTGCTTGCCATTGTAAAGAAATTGATTCTGTGATTGCTGCATTTGCCTCCACTATTGTGTTCTCCAAAAGTTCCTTGGTTTTAGGTGTTTTACCTACTTCAGAATACAGAAACTGTAGAATTGCAAATTAATTTTGAATGGAGAGGTATATGTTTCTATATTTCATTAACTTTACTCTCTGGTTTGGTTAGCATATCTTGAAAAAGTTCAGCTAAGGCTTTCAATTTAAGGCAGCCATTGCCCATGAGCTTTTCTTCACCATGAAGCACTAGCTGTTCTTTTGTCCCCATTCCACTTGTACACATCCTGTTAAGGTGTGCCTGTAGTATAGTTGTCCTATGAGGTTTTAATCTTTTTGTTCTTAATCTTTTTGGGGTTTTTCCTTAATTTTAATAAAACAAAGACCTGTATTTTAGCAACTGAAGTTGTTACACTATCTTAGTGGAGAGTTTTAAGTTCCTTATGCTTTGGGACTATCAAATTTAATTTTTCATGATTATTTAATAATAATTTTTATTATATTTTGGTATTCATATGCTTAAGAATGTTCGTTCCATCAAACAGCCATATAGATGGGGAAGTGCTAAATATATCAATAAAGAAGTGGGTCTTCGTACAAAATGTGTAGGCTGCATTCCAGAATACTGTGAGTTCCCTTCTCTCCCAAACACCATTGTTAAAAGTTCTGTTACTTGGCCAAGATACTGATATCCTCTGAGAAGGAAGGGAGCCATTTTTAGAAGGTTTGTTAAATTGTGTTGCGGTAGTTTAACAGCAGTTGTGTAGAATAGTTCTAGGCAAACAATATAATTCTTCTGCTTTCTGATTGCAGTCTTTTAAACACAGCATGATAACAATTTCTTACCTACACATAGGCTCTGTTTGTAGCGTCTAAACTGAAGATATTTGATCATCTGAAAGACAAAGGTCCTATGAAGGCTGTGAATATTGCAAATGATGTTGGAACCTCTGTATGTGGAACTGAAAGGCTCCTTGATGCTTGTGCTTCTCTTGGATTACTGGAGAAAACACCACAAGGTGATTAAATTACACTCCCTGCAACTGTATATGATACTAAAAGACAGGCAGGACTGGAAGAGATGCTTTTAAGGTCACAGGTTCTGACTTGATGTTGTGGTTAACTTGGATTTAGGGCAGAGGGAATGGATTCCTTTGCTTTCATTATTAGTTGCTGGAATTGTTTCATGTGGGGAAAGGCTTTATGTAATGAACACATTGAAGTCTCCTTTGTGGAAACCTTAGATTGCTTTTGCTCTCTGGACATAATACTGACCAAATTTCTAAGAAAAGATTGCATAGACAGTCCCAGGGAACTGTGTAATAGCTCAGATCTGTCATCTGTACTTGAGTCACAACAACCCCATGCAGCACTGCAGGCGGGGGGGGGGAAAGGTGGCTGGAAAGCTGTCCAGTGGAAAAGGACCTGGTGGTGTTCAAGAGCAGCTGAATGTGAGCCAGTGTGAGCCCAGGTGGCCAGTGAGCCTCCTGGCCTGTATCAGCAGTAACATGGCCAGCAGGACCAGGGCAGTGTCTGTGCCCCTGGGTGAGGCCACAGCTTGAATCTTGTGTTCAGTTGAGAGCCCCTCATGACAAGAAAGACACTGAGCTGCTGCAGCGTGTCCAGACAAGGGTAATGGAGCTGATGGAGGGTCTGCAGCGTAAGTCTGATCAGGCACGGTTGAGAGAGCTGGAGGTGTTAAACCTGAAGCAAAGGAGGGTCAGGTGAGATCTTACTGTTCTCCACAACTACGTGTGAGGACGTAGCCAGATGAGAGATGGTCTCTTTTTAAAAGTAACTAACAGCAGGATAAGAGGAAGCAGCCTGAAGGTATGCCAGGGGAGATTTAGATTGAGTATTAGGAAAAATTTCTTCCCTGAAAGGATGGCCAAGCATTGGAACAGGCTGCCCAGGGAAGTGGCTGCCTCACCATCCCTGGAGGTATTTAAAAGATGTATAGAGGTGGTACTTGGGAACCTGGTTAAGTGGTGGACTTAACAGTGCTGGGTTAAAGGTTGTACTTGATAACCTTAGATGGCTTTTCCATTGAAGTGATTCTGTGTTCCTATCTGAAATGATTGTCAAATTCCATTTCCTGCTGAAGCAGTGCCATCAGTCTTCAGCAAAGGATCAGGCTTTTAATAGGGAGAGTTCTGCAATCTGTCCCTCTTTGTGGACAACTTAAATTTTAGTGCTCCTAACTGGAATAGTCCATGAATGTGTATGTAAATGAGGGAATTAGCATTAGGATTAACTTTTTCAATCAACACTATGTAGTTCTCAGTTTCCATGTGTATCATTTACATAGTAAGACTTGAAATAATTAGGTGTGAAGAAAAGAATATAAAGGAGTCTCTTTAACTCTGTTAGAGGACAAGACAAATGAAAAAGACCTAAAGACAAAATGGAGAAAGCTTGAATTCAGGGAAGAAGCAGCCATAATCTAAACAAAAATACAGCTAAGAATGAGGAACTTCTAATACTTCCCTTCAATATTAGGTATCTGAGGTACTCTGGTTTAAAATTAAAAAAAAAAAAGTGTATCTGTATTTTCCAGCATCTGAATTCTTTTTTGAAAAGAAGTACTTGCTCCTTTAAGAATGACAAGATTTTCAGAATTACTTTTTGTAGAAGATTTTTAGTAGTAGATCATAAGATCAGGATTTACTAGTTATTTATGCAGGGAAACATGCCTTCAGATTTTAAACAACAGTTGCAAAGTACTGAAACAAAGCTGGTTACAACTGTGTTCTTCCCATAAGGTTACAGTAATACAGACTCAGCAAATACCTACCTGACCTCAGATGGTAAATACTCACTTCATGGCTACATTATCCATTCTAATGACCACCTTTGGCCTCTCTTCACAAACTTGGAGTCTGCTGTCAAAGAAGGGACCAGGCAGAATCATCGAGCCTTTGGAAAGAAAGCAGATGATCTGTTTAAGGTAATATAAACTCTTACTAGTATCAAAACCAGCTGTGTGGAGCCCAGAGCTGATCTAGGGACAAGTGGAGACAGAGCTGTCCGAAGAAAATTTGTCAGTCTCAGAAATGGTAGAAACACAATGCAATTTACCAGTCCCAGGCTTCTGTTCCCTTCAACTTTAGGCTGTGAAGTAGTGGAGCAATCACATAATATATTGGGAAATTTGAGTGCTGACAAAAATTCTCCAGATGAAATGTTGCCCATCCCACTGACACACTCTCAGAACAACCTCTGGGCCTGATTAATTTATGTTTGTGTCCCTTTTACCACACATGTATTCCTTCTGTATTGGATGCCAGTCAGTTGATAGTGATGTGCATCCAGTTTAGGCTGTGCTGTGTAGTCAAAGCTGGTTTGTGTTGATGCAGTGGAGAAGGGATCTAATCTCCTTTATGAAGTTTTGTAGTTTTGTATAAGCTTCAAGCTAATATCTTTTACTGATAAAATTGTAATCCTTCTGCCATCTGTTTCAATCTGTGGTATTCTTTTCCAAATCCTAGCCCAAGTGGCTGTGATCAGACTGGAGAATCACTTAGGGGTGTAACTAGCCTAACTTGTCAGTTACCCATCTGGTGAATCGGGTTGAGAGGCATAAATATTTGTGCCTGTGTAAGCAGAGAGCTGGTATTGTGAGCAGGAGAATGTCTTTGACAGTATTGCTGGCTTAAATTGTACTTCAGACTACATCCTGAGGTCCTTAATTTTTATTGAACTTCACGATGGTGATGAAGGCAGTCTCCTGAAGGAGATGTCTACATCCCTCATGTATAGTTAATGGAACAAAATAAGGACTTCTAGAGACTTAAAAGCTCTGCTAGCTTCGTGTTAGTACTTAAACAACTGCAGTACAAAAATTCCATTTGAAATCATTCAAAGGGTCTTTAAAAGGTGTTAAGATACTTTGCTTTAGGATAGCTGTTGAAGTAGATGTCTAAATTTATATACAAATTAAGTGGTTTAATTAACCACTGGAGCTCATCCTTTGTTAAACATCTGGGTTACCAACTTTGCTTGGGTGATGCTGGGTGTCCAGTTTGGACCTGGGCTCCATATGTGTACAGAATGGTGTGCCTGAGCAGAATCTATGGGCTGCCTATGGCACTATGCACACCACAGCCTGGAGATACTTCCACTTCATGGTAGTTGCAAATCCAGCTGTAACTGGTGAAAGGTAAAGGGATTTTTGTGTATGTGTCCTTAAAAAGGTAAAGGTGTGAGGTTCTGCTACTGAATGCTTGCTTGCTCCCTAATAAAAAAAACCAGAATGATCTTTAATGTTTCTGATTTATGGTATGGTTCAATTATCTAGTTATTTTTTCCATCATGGGAGAATACATGTTTGAGTGAAATGAAAGCAATTTGTGAGGATATCAAGAAGGAGCACTTTTTCTTTCATTCTCCTAAATCTGTCCTTTCAAGGTGTCTCGAATTCTTGAGAGGATGCAACAATCTGCTTATCGCTACAGCAAAGGATTTGGACGAGCAAATAGTCAGTGGCTCTTTTAATGGACCTTTTAATTTTGGGAATTCTGATGTTCACCTACTGCATTGGTTGTACAGACTTTTAATTAACTCTGAAAATAAACTTTAATTATGCTGCTTCTTCCCCTTTTTAGGACTATTATCACAGCCAGGAGGTAAAGCAACGTTTTATGGCTGCCATGCACAGCATTGCTCACCTGACAGCAAGAGATGTGGCTACAGCATTTGATCTTTCACAGTTTAAATCTGCTTGTGATTTAGGAGGTATTGCTTGTAATTGAACATGTATACAAAGTAAAGGAAGAAGCTTGATTTCAGTTCTGCATTTTATTACCTAAAAGACATGTATATTTTCATTAGAACTGCAGTAATATTATCTACTGTTGTTTTTCTGATATTGCAATGTCAGGATAAAAGAACAGTGCAGCTAATTGAAAGAAGAGTTACCTAAATGGTATTAGAATAACTTAAGTAAATGTTTGTCTCAATCAGTTACACAATTCAAGGCAGAAAATAAGAGTGGCTCAGGTGATGCAGCATTGAGGTGGGAGTGTCATTTTCAGCAGTGTTGTTGCTCTTCTTAGGCACATCCAAGATCTTCAAAAGTAATGCAAGTAGTGAACTACCACTACTGGAGTGTCACACTTGAAACACTGCACTGCTAAAAGACAAGTTTTGATTCTTTTCTAATGGGTTTGTTTTGTGCATTGTTTTAGTTATTAATATCTAATTTGTCCATCAAAATTTTGAAGACCAATGATAAAACTGAAGAAACTCTGCTTTTTAGCATTCCTTTTTTTTTTTTAAAGGAAACCTTGTGCTTGGAGCTGCACAGAGGAAATGTTATTATATAGGGAAAAATCCACTGAAGGAAGAATAATTTATTTAGTGCCTAAGGAGGTGGACAGCATCTCAGAGGAATTAGCCCAATACTTGTACAACTGTTGCCACTTGTGCAGAGACTCCAGAACTTCACAATCTTTACTATGCTGGAGAGTGTTTGTCAAATTTCATGTATCAGTGCTTTGTAAATGCTAAACAGTTAGAGGTGTTCTTCTTCAACAAGTAGAAGTATTTGCCTTTTCATTTACATTTTGATACTCCCCAAAAAAACCCTGAGGTACTGATATCAAAGGTCACATTTGCAATTCTGTGTCAGTAAGGAGTTATGCCTGCATTCCACAAGCTTTAAAACTTTGCTCTATCAAGCAGGAAGTCTTGTTGCCCATGTTCATTGTTGAGCTGTCTATCTCTGGTTCTGATTGGATGTCTCTATTTTACAATGTTATATACAGCCTTGTCTTTAAAAATGTGTGCAAATTCTGGGAGAAAATAATTGAATTGACTTTTTAAACTCTTAACAGGTTGCACTGGAGCTCTGGCTTATGAATTAGTACAAGTATACCCAAATCTCAAGGTCACAGTATTTGACCTTCCAGAAGTCATTGCAAACACCTCTTACTTTCAGCCTTCAGGACAGCACACTGCTCCAGTGACATTTGTGTCAGGTAAATGTAGCACATGATCATTCTTCTGGTTTCTGTTATCCTTGAGCACAAACAAGCTCTTCTGCTGCTGCTCCAACCCCAAACATATCTTAGTACAAGGCAGTATAGGTTTACCCATGCTAAATGGGGACATAGTATCTTTCAAGACTGTGGAGATAAAAAAATGCTTGGAGAATGTGGCTAAATGGGTATGAATTAGTAACTTTTTGAATACCACTGGAAGCAGAGGCTGCATATGCTTGTCTGAGGTATTTCATTTCTAGACAAGATCAAAATGGTGACTACAAAGAACTTTGTCTCCTTCCTTGCTTTATGTTTGCTCTCCATTTTTTTTGTTAGACAATTCTTGCCCACGATCTGCTCTTTAACTACACTTTCCTTATCTGAAAATCAGGGCATACCTGTACCTGTTCATTCTTGTTACTTTTGTACTCCTCTGAAGCACCTTGTTTTTGCAGTATGTACTCTGTGGTTTCTGTTGGAATGTACTAACTCTGTTTTCCAACAGGTGACTTCTTCAAGGATAATCTTCCAGAAGCAGATCTTTACATCCTTTCCCGTGTTCTTCACGACTGGCCTGATGAAAAGATACATGTGCTGTTAAGCAAGATATCAGCTGTTTGCAGACCAGGTATGGTTTTTCATCTTGTGAACTTAAAGGTGCATGTTAATGTACCTTTAATGAGCATTGACTAATGCTTTTCTAGTAGGAACTTAGGATGCTTTTTGTTCAATCACAGTAGCCTTTGCTTGAATATGCAGTCTTGCATTGTGATAATACCTACTAATAAAAAGAAGGAAACAAAGCTGCAAATAAAACTATATATAATAAGCTTTTACTATAGTTGCAGGCTTCACGTACAACTGTATCATATCCCCAGTCTCTGTCATGCCCAGTCTTGCTTACTAAGCCCTGTATCATCAATTAAGTAAGCATGTGCTTATTTCTGTATAAAATTAGCCTAACTAAAGTTCCTTTGGGAAAGTCAAGAAGCAGCAGTTTGTTTTGCTGTTGTTTTGATGTCTCAGTAGTGTCCAAAATATGGTAAACTGGCTGAAGTTCAGTACTACTTTATGCACACATACCCTGAGAAATATGCAGCCTCTTTGACTTTCTGCTACATTTGAGTCATAGAATCATCAGAGTATGTCAAGTTGGAAGTGACCCATAAGGATCATCAAATTGAACTCCTTGAAGACTTAACTAAAACTAGTTCATATGACTAAGAATGTCATCCAGATGGTCCTTGAACTTCAGCAGGTTTGGTGCTGTGACCACTTCCCTGAGGAGCCTGTTCCTGTGCCTACCACCCTCTGGGTGAAAAAATCTTTTCCAAATGTCCAGTCTGAACTCTCCCTGATACTTCATTCCATTTCCTTGTGTCCTGTCACTGGTGCACCAGAGAGAGGAGATCAGCACCTTCCCTCTACTGCTCCCTTTGAGGAAGTTGTCTATGGTGATAAAGTCACACCTCAGCCTTCTGTTCTCCAGTCTGAACAGATCAGGGGACCTCAGCTGCACCTCATGAATCTTGGCCTCATGGCCCTTCATCATCTTGGTCACATACACTGAGGTGCCCAAAATTACACACAGAATCAAAGAATTTGCTGGCTTGAAAGGGACCTATCTGGATCCTCAAGTCCAACCTCTACCCCTATGCAGGATGCCCCAAGGGTCACATCATGTACCTGAGAACATTGTCCAAACACCCCTTAAACTCAGACAGTCTTGGTGCTGTGATCACTCCCTGGGGAGCCTGTTCCAGTGCCCAGCCATCCTCTGGGTGAAAAGCCTTTCCCTGATGCCCAAACTAAACCTCCCCTGACCCAGCTTCATGCTGTTTCCTTGCATCATGTCGCTGATCACAAGAGTGAAAAGATCAGTACTTGCCCTCCATTACCCCTTGTAAGGATGTTGAGGGCCACAAAGAGGTACTCCATCAATCTCCTCCAGGCTGAACAAAGCAAGTGACCTCAGCTGCTCCTTATAAGGCTTTCCCTTGAGATCCTTCACCATCTTTGTGGCCCTCCTTTGGATGGTCACTAATAGCCTATTAGGCTATTGGAGACCATCCAAAGGAAGGCCACAAATTTTTTTTTTTTTTAATATTGTGGTGCCCAAAACTGCACACAGTACTCAAGGCAAGGCTGTACCAACACCAGAGTAGAGTGAGACAATCACCTGTTTAGTGATCACCTGACTAAATCACAGAATGTAGTGATTCTGTGCTTGGATGCACCCCAGAACACAGTTGTCCCTTTAGACTGCCAAGGCACACTGCTGACTCATATTCAGGCAGTATTAAAGATCAAAGAAAACAAAAAGCAGAAAAGCCTGACCACTAAGATAATCTGATTTCTTAATGCAAGTGTAGGTTTGATTTGTTTCAGAGGAGAGGATGCAAAATAAGACCTAGCCCATAAACTATAATCCTGATTATAAATTATGAAAGAAAATTTTGGGTGACAATCTTATGCAAAGTTTGGGTTATGACAGATGATTACAGGAGTTTGGTTCAAATGAAAGCAAGGCTGAGTTTAAGACCATAGGCAGGAAGTGATCTCAGCTTCTGGAGACAGTGCTCTAAACTCTCCGTTCTCTTTAACAATTAAATGGTTGCTTCCGGGAAGAGGTTGCTGAAAGTAAACTTCCACTGATTTCCACTGAAGACCATTAAAAATCAATCTGAGGGGACCTCTGTAATTGTCTCTGAAAAAAAACACTTTGAAGTTGAAGCTAAAATACTTACACAGAACCACTTTTGGTTTTTTTGGAAATGCAGGAAGTGCCTTACTAGTGGCAGAAACTGTGCTTAATGAACAGAAGACGCACCCTTCTGTAGCTGTGCTACAATCCCTCAGTATGACTGAAGGCAAGCAGAGAAGCAGCTCAGAGTATAAACAGCTACTGGAGAAATACGGATTCACAGATGTACAAATTAAGATCACAGGAAACATACTAGATGCTATTCTGTGCTTCAAGAAGAATCTGTCACTGTAGTGTGCCCAGAAACAATCTGGGATGCGGAATTTTCACCCCTTGTGCAATATACCCATCATCAACCAGTTCTGTTGGCAGTTGAGGATCATTTTGGCCTTTTGTCTGAAGCATAGTTGTTACAGGCCTTGGAGACAAGTTGGAGTGCAGCTTCTGCCAGAGTGAATTCTGTGCATTTTAAAAAGTGTCTGGGGCAGGCTGAAACTCCTGCATGTGAAATACCTTAATGTCCAAGTCTTCTGCATACTGTATTAAGCTTAGACTTGGCATAGCTGTGTATAGCATGTCAGGTTAAAACTGTAAGCTTGTACTGAACTACATTAATATCTTGTTTTCTTGAACCGTAAAATTTAAGAGAATTCTCCCTCTGCAGTGTATTCAGTGGTTACTGCTAATTTTTATCAGAAATAAAAAAAAATATTGTACCCTCTGCCTGAATTTGGGAATGATAGTCCTCTTTTTCACTGCTGTGTGGGGCTTTACTCAAAAACATCTCATATACAGTCTTTTAAAGCAAAAGTGAAAACAGAACAAACCTCAGATGTGCTCCTACACTAGCTGTAGTGTCACAGAGGAACTTCAGCAGCCTCTGGCCTCCAGCCACAGTATGTACCTGCACAGGCTGCAGCTGAGAGCTGTTCATGTTGCTTACTGTCACTTCTGGGGTTTTCTGAATATGGTTGAATGGCCATATATGCTTTCTGTCTCATTAATTGAGATGAGTTTTAGGATTTATGTATAAAACCTTGTATGAAAATTTTAAAAATAAAAGTATCTTCATGCTTCAGTCTTTAATTGGAGAAGTGCATACTGAATCCCATCGCTTCAAGTAATTTGTCACAAATGTCGCCTCTCTTAATGTTTATTTCTTTCCTGGTATTTCATTGATATTTATTTTTTCTTTTTAAAGTGAAATGGAAGCCTCTCTAGAAATGAAAGTTACACTTTCAAACTAGCTTTCTTTCTATCAGTTGTGAGATTTTTGCCTGTTGCTTGTACAGCAGTAGTCCAAATAAACCAGTATGCAAGAGGCTGTGCCAATAGTGAATTACCAACCTCAGCAAATTAGAGAGGATTAATGAGGAAGGTTATGAGTTGCATCTGCCCGGATGTTAGTTAATCAGGAGTTACTTTGCTCCTTGACCAATGGGTAAAGAAAAAGTGCCACAGTGGCTCAACTCATTAGGAGAAACAGGCTTCCTACAGAGCATTTCAGGTGTACAAAATCAGGGAAATGTCAGACTTTACCACATTGGGGTTTTTAATTCTTAGCAGAAGGTTTCTATGAATGGAATTTTGACTGATCTTATCTGTACAGACATTTAAAATAGATAAGGCTGAATATTCAAATGAATAAATTAAAAATGTTTGTTTTCCACATTGACATGAAGCTTGCTTTTAGCTTAACAGGTTTGTATGTTGAGAGGGACTCATTCTGGCAATCAGATGTGTCTCATCTCGTAGTTATTTATGAAGTTCATAATGCTGTTTCTTAAGCTGCTCCAAGCGTTTTAGTCAGATTCAATCAAATCCTAAAGCTGGCACACCTGTAACTGTCACAGACTTTAAAACTGTGCCCCTAAGTGCCATGTCTCTGACTGTAAAATTTGAATATAATGTGTTTGGCTACCACCCAGCCCTCATTTACTCTGTGATTAAGGCACAACACTAAGCATTAGTCCCTTGGGCATGGTGTCTGTGGTCATGTACCACAGCTTTGCACTCTCAGGATAATTAAGTGTTGGAGCAGATGGTCCAGGGAGCTTGTGGAATCTCTGTCCTTGGAGGCTTCTATGTGTGAAGCCAGTCCTGAAGAAACTGAGCTGATTGCAGAGCTGCCCTGCTCTGAGTGGGAGGCTGGATCAGAGATCTTCTCTGGTCTGTTTCAGGCTCAGGTGCTCTACAATCATGTGATGCAGCCTGGTCACCTGAGGAATTATAAGCTCATCTTACTAATATACAAATTAAGTTTTTCAGTTGCTCTGAAAATCTTTTGCTGACTGGTAGAAGGAGTGGATTTAAGAGTCTTAACACTGAAAAGATTCTAAGCAATATGCATAACTGAGGAAAATTTTTCCTGAAATGATGAATGAGGGGACTTAACTTTTAAAACTTTTTGATGATTATTGAATGTCTGAGCTGTACAAGTTGGAATGGCTCTGAGGAGATTGTCTTACAGTGCAGAAAGGTGTGAATGTTATGCTGCACTTCATAATAAAATCACTCTGAACTGCTGCTATTTTGATCTGAGTTGTCAGGCCAAAAGGCAAGTATCACAATGCTGCTGTCAGTAGCCCTCTTGGCTTCCCTTTCCCCTCACAGGTCTGAATATGGAGAAAACTCTGTAAATCAGATCATTTAAGTTCTGCTTTCATCCTTAGGTCAGTCCCACCACAAAGAATTTGGGTCCTACAGAAATAACATACAGAATGTATTGAACAGAAACATTGACTTCTCCTCTGCTTCTATAACGCTTGCCATCTACTCTTCTCTCTGCTTGGCATCATTTCAATATGAATGTGAAGCAGCAGTATATCCTAAAGAGATGCAACTCTATTCCTGTCTTACTGTTTTCTATAGTCCTCATGCCAAGTCTATAGAAGTCATCCCCTTTTCTCCTGAAAACAGAGACGTGATTTGACTTGTGAGTGTTTGATCACTCTATACTGTGAAAGGGAATTTCCTGGGGTTTGTGAGAGGAGTGGATTATTCATTTAATGATGAGTCATTTAATAGGAGAGCAAATTCATAAATGATAAAGGAAATCACCCAGGTCTTGTAATTTTCACCCCTCTATATGGCAGCAGAAATTTTCTTGCCTGGTAATGGATTAGAACTGTTGCATGTGTTTGTTTTTAAATTAGGCTGTGCAATTTTGCTGGCTGAAATGGTGTTGGATGATGAAAAGAAGAACAGGAGCACAGCTCTGCTGCAGTCTTTGAACATGCTTGTCCAGACAGAGGGAAAGGAGAGAAGTGGCTCTGAATATCAAGCTTTGCTGGAACAACATGGATTCACAAATGTCAGAATCAGAATAACAGAAAATTTGTTAGATGTCATTCTCTGTGTTAAAACCTAGGAAAAAATGTATTAAGCAGTAGTCTGGATGTCTTACACTTGTATTTGATGTTTTGTAATTATCCAAATTCATTCTCAACTTTCCATCAATACCATAAACAAGAAATGTAACAAGAAATGTCAGCTTTGTGGTGTTACTTCTACAAAGGGACAAAGATGGATTACATTTATTTTAGACTTCAGTAAAATGATGCCAGGAGATTCTGTGGCTGCACAACACGTGTGGGACACAAATGGCGTCATCATCCTAAGGGCAGCATTCACACTGCTGAGAAATCACTGTTTCTTCATACTTGGTGCAATTAGAATAGTAGAGTTTTTAGACCAGCACACATTGCTTTGCCCCTATTCCAGGAGGTTAATGTTGGTATCATTTTAATGCTCCATCACCATCCATTTTAGTATCATTTTATATTACACCCTCTACTGTAAATAAACACACTGTAATCAACTCTGGAAACTGCTACTGCAGTGGTGTAAGAAACAACTTAAAAACTCTGGAAACAAGAACTGGAGCAGCAGCTTCCTGAGAGAGTCAAGACAGACTGCTCTGCTTTGAGAGAGGCTTCCAAAAAAAAAGCAGTTATATAAAAGCACAAGTTTCCACAAGTAATTTAATATCAAATGTGAGGGCACTGAGTTTGTTTCAAGAACGTCACCCTACACCTTTTTAGCCCTACTTAATCTGTGAGCTCTTATAAAAGTGGAGAGCAGAATATGAGATAAGGAGGGGAAAAAAGGTGAAGAAACAGAAGAAAAAGCATGGTGATGGAGAAAAAAGGATTTCCCCCAGTCATTTGCAGGTGAGCTCTCAAGCTGAACATAACATGACAACTACAGACTGAACAAGTTCCCCATTACAAGTTATGTGCCTTTTACCTTCATTTTTCACACTGATGATACTTGAGAGTCTTAGAATATTAATTTCTTTTTTAAATCAATAGAAAATTTTGTGGTGAACAAAATCTCAGTCTTGCAGACAAGGTATTGTGCTAAGAGAGTATTAACAATCAGTTATAAACTTTTTTTTTAAAAGGAAAAATTACCACACTGTGTGTGCCTCCCTGAATGAGGCATTCAGGGACCATTTCATAAATTATGTTCAGAATATGGTCTTCTAACACCTTATGTGCATAACTGTCTGTGAGCACAGGAGTCACTTCAGTCTATCTGTATTATGCTTTAGAAGAGCACAGTTTACTGCTGATCTTCTGGTGTGCAAAAAAAAAAGTATATGACATATCTTGTGCTAGAGCAGAGACAAAGGCTATGCCTGGCACCTTTTCTTCTTACAACATGCCCTCATGAGAGGCATCCTCATTTTGAAATCCTGCAGAGTACATACATGTGTAAGCAGTGGTTACTGGCACCTCAGCTACTGCAGCTTTGTGGTTCACTAGTCATCTGTTTAAAAAAAAGGTTTGGCCTTGTTTACTTTGGTAGGAAACACCCACAAAAAGTGAAAGCAGGTGATGTGAACTAATGCCCTCCAGCTAGAACAATTCCAACACATTTTAGAAAGAAAAGGTACAATTTCAGACAGAAGTTTGATAGGTTCAAAATATCAATTTCAGCATTCAGTAAAATTAGCAAAGTTACTGATGGAAACCAGGCCTGTCTTGGTAGGGCCTGAGTCCCTGCCATGAGTGCTTGCTCTGACAGCCTGTAGAGGAGGTTTTCAGAGCATCTAACTTTGAGTGCCCACACAAGAAGCTGGAACCACCCTGTCCTATTGTCCCTCTATTGTCCCACAGGAAACTGCCGCTAAGTCCTTTGGTATTCCATTGTCTTGGATCAGTTCAGTGACATACAGAAAAGCCCCATGGTGTGACCTTGGCACTGGCAGTGCTGAGGAGGAGGTGGGAGCAGAACTTGGGAACAAGGAAATACCATGGATCAGCATTACCCAGAGGGTGGTGAGTGTGGAGCAGAACTGACTGGTGCCTGGACAGTGCCTGAAATCTGCTCCCCTCCACCTGTCCCCTGATAGCTGCTGCTACCCCACAGGGACCCCACGCAGAAAGCTGTGTCTGCCTCCTAGACTGGCTTCCAGCAGTTGTTGCAGAAAGAGCCTTCTAGTTCACTTGCTTGTGCTGCTCATCGACTGCTGCCTGGGCCCACAGACTCACACTCCAAAGCCAGTGCTCCAGCAGCTCACACTCAGCTTCCAAGAATCAGAATCACAGAATCAGTTATGTAGGAAAAGAAATGTCAGATCATCAAGGACAATCTCTGACCCAAAACCAGGTCAGCAGATCATGGCACCAAGTGCCACATCTACCCTTTCCTTAGATACACCAAGGGACTTTGACTATACCACCTCTCTGGACAGTCCATTCCAATGACAAACCACCTCTTCTATGAAAAAATTCCTCCTAACGTTGAACCTAACCCTCCCCTGGCACAGCCTAAGATTCTTTCCTGTTCTGTTGCTTGTTGCCTGGGAGAAGAGGCCAACTCTCACCTGGCTACAGCCTCCTTTTGGGTGGTTGTAGGGAACAATAAGGTCACCCCTGAGCCTCCTTTTCCCCAACCTAACCAGCCCCAGCTCCCTCAGTAGCTCCTCACAGGACTTGTGTTTCAGAGCTTTACTAGCTCTATTGCCCTTATCTGGATCCAACACCTCAGTGTCTTTCCTGGATTAAAGGGCTCAGAACTGGGCACAGTACTCGAGGAGTGGCTTCATCCGTGCTGAGTGCAGGAGCAGGATTACTGCCCTGGTCCTCTTAGCCACGATGCCATTGACTTTCCTGGCCACCTGGGCACACGCTGGCTTATTTTCTGATACTGTCATCAGCATCCCTTGTCCCTTTTACGAGGGGCAGTTTTCCAGCCAGTCTGCCACCAGTCTGTAGCGCTGCACGGGGCTGTTGTCACCCAAGTGCATTTGGCATTTGGTCTTGTTGAACCTCATACAAGTAGCGCCCATCGGTCCAGCCCGTCCAGATCCCTGTGCATAGCCTGCGTGCCGGGCGGTGCGGGCACCCGCTGGGCTGTGCAGGCTGGTGTGGGCGCACGGGCAGCGGCAGGCAGCGATCGCGGAGAGCGCTAGGGAAGGGGACCGTAGTGGGGACAGTGGTGTGAGCAGCGGGCGGCCCCGCAGGCTGCCCCGCGGGGGCCGGGCCGGGGCGGTGGCGGGGCCGGGCCGGGGCGGTGGCGGGGCCGGGGCGGTGGCGGTGGCGGGGCCGGCCCGGGTGACGCGGCGCTGCGACACTGGCGCCGCAGCGGGGCGGAGGGCGAGGGGCGGGGTGGGGGCGGGACCCTTTCGCCGCAAGCCCCGCCCTCGTGGCGGCCTGACCAATGGGGCGCGGGGGCGTGGCCAGCGCGGCCCGGCATTAAGCCCATGCGCGGGGCCGCTCCCGCCCTTTCGGCTTGAGCGGCAGCAGCGTTTCCCTCCCGGCGGCTCCGGCGCGGCGCGAACATGGCGGACCAGGCCATCTCCTTCCTCAAGGACTTTCTGGCGGGCGGCGTCGCCGCCGCCATCAGCAAGACTGCGGTGGCGCCCATCGAGCGGGTCAAGCTCTTGCTCCAGGTCAGCGGCGCGGGCGAGAACGAGTAGCGCGGGCGGCGCCCGTCTCTGCCCCCGCGGGCGCCGGGCCGGGCGAGGACAGAAGGACGGACGGGGGGCGGGGGCCCCGGCCAGCGCGGGACAAAGGGCGCGAGCGAGGCGGCGGCGGCCGGCGGGAAGGTCACGTGAGCGGCGGCGGGTCGGCCGAAGCCGGTTCCGCCATGCGGGGCGGGGAGGGGAAGGAGGGCCGGGCCGGGCCGAGGGGGGCGGCCGCCGCTGGTGTCACTTCCTGCCGCCCCCGCTCCCGGCGCCCAGGGCACGGCGGGGAGGGGAGGGCGGCCGCTCTCCGCCGCCATTTTGGCGGCCTTCACGTGACGCGCGCCCGCGCCGCGATTGGGCCGCGGGGGGGGGCGGAGCCGGGCGGCGGCCGGCGCGCGCGGCCCGGCGTGACCCGGGGCGCCCCAAGGTGACTCGAGTGACCTTCGCGGCGGGGCCGGCTCCGGCCGCTCCTCCCTCGCCCCCAGCCCCTGTCCCTCTGGCTGGCAGCTCTCTCGGCCTGACGCGGCTCTGTCAGGCGAGTCCCACCACAGGCCCGTCTTTGACAGTAAAGGCTCTCACCTCTACGGGTGCCTGTTGAATTTGTCGTGATGTACTTGTCTTATACTTGCCCTTGTACCTGACGGAATCAGTTTGGTAAAGACCTCAGAGAGATCATGAAGCCCAATCTAGTGCCACGTAGTCTAATTTAAAGTAAACTGGCACTAAGTGCCACGTCCAGTCTTGAACACCTCTAGGGATAGTTGCTTCACTAGTCCCTAGGCAATCCATTCCAAAGTCTAATCACCTTTGGTGTGAAGAAATTCGTTCCCTAGTTCCCCCTAAACCTTCCTTGGCACAGCTTGAGGCTGTGTTCTCTTGTTTTGTCACTAGTTGCCTGGGAGAAGAGGTGTGCCCCCACCTTGCTGCAGTCTCCTTTCAGAAAGTTGTAGAGGAATGGCTCTCAGTTTTCTGTTCTTGTTTTGCCAACTCCTGGTTTCTGAGAAAGCTTGGAAGCAATTTTAAGTCTTTTTCCCTATAAAACCAACAATGGCCACTCAGAATTAACAACTTTGTTTTATAGTAGAAGCAGGTTTAAGCCTAGCTGCAGCATAGACCTGTCAAGGCAAGTGATCAATATTTGTGTTTTTATTTGCAGGTGCAACATGCGAGTAAACAGATTGCTGCTGATAAGCAGTACAAGGGTATCATCGATTGTGTAGTGCGTATTCCAAAGGAACAAGGAGTGCTGTCTTTCTGGCGAGGAAACTTGGCAAATGTCATCAGATACTTCCCAACTCAAGCTCTTAACTTTGCCTTCAAGGATAAGTATAAGCAGGTGTTTTTGGGAGGTGTAGACAAGCACACTCAGTTCTGGAGGTATTTTGCTGGTAACCTGGCATCTGGTGGTGCAGCTGGAGCCACTTCCCTCTGCTTTGTCTACCCCTTGGATTTTGCAAGAACCCGTTTGGCTGCTGATGTTGGAAAAGCTGGCGCAGACAGAGAATTCTCTGGTCTCGGGGACTGTCTAGTCAAAATCACGAAGTCTGATGGTGTGCGTGGCTTGTACCAAGGGTTCAATGTCTCTGTCCAAGGCATCATCATCTATAGAGCTGCCTACTTTGGGATCTATGATACAGCGAAAGGTAATATTTCAGAGGGGATCTGAAAAACCTGGTTTTAGAATTGTGTTGTCTGGTTTTGGATAGGTGAATGGGGATATCAGTGCCACATCTGTGACACTGCTGATACAAGGGAAGTCTCGTGCGTGTGTTAAGGCCAGCAGCCTACCTGCAAGTACTGGTTTTGTACTTCAAGCAGTTGCTCCTAAGGCCAGGAGAGTATGTTGGTGACCAGACAGAATTAGAATAATTTATTTTTTGTTCAGTGCATACTAAAGTTACACTGGACCAGTCCCCATGTGTTTAGCAGAATGGGATTGAGCAGTGCTTTTGCAAAGTAATTTTTAAGCTTGACATTTTGGGAAATAAGCTGTTGATGCATTTGTAATATAATGTTATCCACAGGGACAGTGACTTAATTTAGTGATGTTTCTTTACTGAATGCATAGTGAACAGTCAAGTCTTCTCATGCCAGTCTAAAAAGAATGCTTGTGCTTAAATTGTAACCTACCGTGATTACTGAGAGGAAAGTCTTCCAAATATGGCTTCAGTATGTTTAAAGTTTGTGAAGTGTTTTGCTGCAATTTTATTTAGAGTATGGGTCTACAGTGTTTCATACTAGTTTATCTAGTAAAATACCCATCATGCAGGGAATGAACCAGAGGAGGATGTGCAAGGTAAAAAGCTAATTGCTTCTTTTTGCTTTACTGCAGGCATGCTCCCAGATCCCAGAAATACGCACATTGTTATCAGCTGGATGATCGCCCAGACAGTGACTGCTGTGGCTGGCGTGGTGTCCTATCCTTTCGACACAGTGCGGCGTAGGATGATGATGCAGTCAGGACGCAAAGGAGGTAGGCTGTAAATCCACAGAGCTGTTCATGCTGTTGAAACAGCGTTAACAAGATGGAGTTCTTTTTTACCAAATGCCATCCTCAGAGTTACAGTTCCTTCCTCCATAAATCTGGTTTATTATATTATACTCAAGTGAGGAAATGCAGTAAGACTGAGATTGTCATTATTTATGCTGAGGATTTTTCATTATGGAGCATGAAATTGAAAAACTGTACTACCTGATTGCATTGTTTGATTAAACAAAGATATTAAAAAGGAGGCATAATTTTTTTAGTAAGTATTGTGTTGCAGTTTAACATTGTGGTTTGGGACATCACAAAGCAGTTAAATGAAACAGGGCAGTTGTTAAAATTACCTGAGATGAAGTAGGAATTAAGAATAACTTTTTGTTCTTTTCCTGCAGCTGATATCATGTACTCTGGAACAATTGACTGCTGGCGGAAGATTGCAAGGGATGAAGGAGGAAAGGCCTTCTTCAAGGGTGCATGGTCTAATGTTCTCAGAGGCATGGGGGGTGCTTTCGTGCTTGTGCTGTACGATGAATTCAAGAAAGTAATTTAAACAGCCTAAATAGAATTGGAAATCAAGTTGAGCAGATCATGTAGAATAACTACCATTATGGACCATTGACCTTCAAGAAATTCCTGTGAGTCTTATTTATCGGAGCCAGATGATACTTCTAGATGGGGCTAGAAACTGACATAGACAACTGATCCACTTCTCTGTAACACGCATGAAAACACTGAATCTGGCAATTCAGTGTGACAATTTTTCTTTACAGCAGTAAGGAATGAGTGGTGTTGGTTCCGGGTCCAAAGTTGTGAGGTCCAGTTTTGGCAGAAAAAAATCATTTGCCTGTGGATCAGTCTTCAGTTTCAAGTCTTATCTTATAGGACCATAAAATTGTATTTGAAAGCATTTGCTAACAAATCATGTTTTTTTCCACTTGTACTGAAGCACTATGTACCATTTTGCACAGCTGAACATCTAGCAACTTTGTTCTTAAATTGGGGCATTCTGCTGTAAAACAATAAACATACTTACTCGGTCTGTGTTGAAATTATTATATAAAAGCTTTGGAAAAGCCTCTTGTATTTGAAAACTTGTTTCAGATAATGGGTCCTGTGATACCTTTACACAAATAAGCTTTTAAAAAAAAAATTTAATGTGAGATCTTTAGGAAGGAGGGGTGGGGAAGCATGGGTTATACTAATAGAAACCACTCCCATTCCTTGTGCCTGATAGTGTGTGATGGGCTGCTGCAGGTGGCTTTTTGCATGATTCTTAGAAATTGATTTACAACTTCTGTGATTTAAAATTATGGGGTGGGGGTTCAGTAGTAGTGCTAGGAAAACCCAAAGTACCAGGGACTGTTCAAAAGTAATGCTCTTGCCCTTGGTAAAACAGCCTAAAATAAAAAATTTTTTTGTCAAATCAGTATGGAAAGCATCATGGCATTCATGCAAAAACCCAGGAACCCAGTAAATGCCTTCAACTTCTGAGTGACCTATGTATTGCATTGTTGCTGCTGATTGGAAATGCTGATAGTGCCATTCAGGATACTGTTTGGCCTCATCTCTAGCAGTGGTCAGTAGCTCTGTGAAAGGTTGAATTTAATCTGAAATGAGTTGCAGTCTAATAGGTGAAGTTGAAGGGTTGTGGGGAGGGAATGTGTGTGTTTCTATGTAGCTGTAAATATACAGATCAAAGTAGGTCAGCCTTCAGTATTAACTGATTGATGTTTAGGGATGGTCAGAAGACCAGATTGAGTAATTTCTCATAACTGCTCTTTGAGATAATGTAATACCTATGTGCCGTTCTTCATATGTATATAATCTTTTGTACTTTGTAATCTGCAAAGACATTGTAGAGGGACCAGTAGAGGAAAAGAAGGTGTTGAACTACATGTTTTAAGAGTTCTTCCTATATCGTGAGAAAGGAAAAGTGTGTCATTGTGTGACTCATTGAAGGCTGACTGAGCTGTCTTGAGTTCTTCTGTGTGCCTTCTGAGATTGCTATTCAAGATGAAGTATTTAAATTTCCTGCTTGGCTGGTTATTACCTTCCTCCTGAGTGTACTTTACCTTTTTCCTTTCACTGTTGCACAAGCACTGCTTTCATCTGTATGTGAATGTAAGGACATGACACAGCTGCTTCGTGCACAGGCTACGGGCAAACTTCATCTACCTACTACAAGTGGTTCTTACATCCTGTGTGGCAGTAGCAGCTCCCTGTGGTGCAGGCAGGTCATTTGGTGTTAACCCTGCCAGTCAATTATTGGGGGAGCAGGGGAAGACATTTTGTCTATATAAAAACATTAATCAGGTTTCTTTCTGTATCAGTGCCTTGCAAGGGTAGAGATAATGATGGGATACCTCCCTGTGAGAGAGCCCAAGCATAGAGAGAAACCAAATGTGGTAGTTACTTCAGCAGCCCCTGACAGCAACTTTCACACCCAATCTCCCCTTCAGAACAAGGTTTAATGAAAAGAAATAGGAAAAGAAACAAATGCTCCCAATTTTTCCCTAAACCGGGACACAGAGTTTAAATCAAATTGCAGTTTCCCTATGCTATACATTCAATATGAACTAATTTGTGGTGTTCAGGTTTGGTTTTTTTTTTTTAATATATGGCTTCCCTTAGTCATGCAGCAGCAATTTCCAATGTGTGATGCAGTTTAGGGATGTAAGAGGCAAACAATAAATGAGACTTTTAAAAAAACATTTGTTCTCTGTCTTATTGAAACACTGAAATTCATTCATTTAGAACAGTATGAACAGGAAACCATCCAGCATTTGTAAAAGAAAATACTGGCATCTAAAGCCTGTATTATTTTTAAAAGGCATTGGAAATAGCATTTGCACCCTTTGAAGGGAGAAACTAAAATACATTTGTGAGGAATTTTTACATGTAACATCTAGCTCTTAAATATTAAATCTTATTTTATATTCTCACAACTATTAGATTTTTTGAAGGCTTTCAGTGCTTTTTGTGTTACTTAGATACATACTAAAAGTGCACAGGATCACAGTGTTGCAGAGGTCTACTTACAGTTGCAAT
Organism: Motacilla alba alba; assembly: GCF_015832195.1. Lineage (NCBI taxonomy): Eukaryota > Metazoa > Chordata > Aves > Passeriformes > Motacillidae > Motacilla > Motacilla alba. The sequence goes on from NC_052016.1 coordinate 90,336,257, forward strand.
ACTGAACTCATGAAATGGCTGACTAAGGCCAGTATTAATAATTATATTTGACAAGAATAATTTTATTTTCTGTTCTTGTCTTGCATAAAGTTAATTGCACATATTGGGATAGCTTGGTGTTACTGCTTGGAAGATCAAAGAGCAAATTTAAACACATTCTAAATAGCTGGTTTGGGCTTTAAAAATAACTGGGCATAAAGAAATTACAGTAAAACTACTGTGGCATTTTACAGCAAGGTTGTCAACCCACAGGAAATCATGATAATGAGGAAAGAAGCTTCATAGCAATGACGTCAAGAAGTATCAGCTTTATTCTGGCTGAGAGGGCTTGTCTCACATTGTGAAGAACCTCTTAGCAAGGTTTAAGCACTTCTAAGTAGGTGCTTGCAGAAAAGCTTAGTTGCCAGGCATTGTGGGTTTGAACAAAGGGGAAAGAACAAATTTCAGTGATTTTGCTCCTTTTTTTCATGTACTCCATTTTAAGTGGATTTTAAGGGGACAAACGGTTCTATAGGTGATTATATTCCTTTATAGGCTGGTTTGAAGTTCTTGTCAGCAGGATCCATAATTTTCTTTCACGTTGGGGAATCAGGTGTGGTTTTGGAAAGTTGGCTCATTCTTCAACTGTAGTTATTTTCTCAGTATGACTTTTTGTTGGTAGATTTACATATTCTGTCTAAAGGGAAAGAAAATTCTGTATCATGCAGTAAGCTACAAGCTGGTATCATTCTGAACATTAGTTTCAGCTGTACCAAAGGCATACCATCTTAATACCATCATTTTAATACTTAATAAATTATTCCAAGGCAGGAGAAAACAGTTTTGAGGACAATTAAGGAATGTTTCAATATGTGTGATCAGTATTAGCTGTCAGCAGCAGGACAAACAGAAGCTGATTTATACACTGGACAACCTTAGCTGAGGCGCTAGAAAGAATTTATTCAGTCAATATTGGCTGAATTTTCCACACGTAGGTATTGGCTGGGCATGTAGATAAAATATTTTGGTTGCTGTCACACATTCTTACCTTGGCTAACCTGGAGTTCTAGGAGAGTGCCTGCTGCTGGGTAAGATTGTAGTACTCATAGAGCACTTGGAGTTTAAAAGTTTTGAGGAAAGATTTAAAAAAAAAGGAGGGATGCCGCTGGTTGGGGGAAAAGATAAAAAAAGCAAGCTTGCTGTAGTACTGAGGGTATGTTGCAGAACATCAAACCAGGGTGTTCTGGGGACTTCTTTTCTAGGAAAGCTGAAGAATGGGTAAAGCACTGCAGGGCTTTGTGGTCATGGTGTTTTGGGCTACTTTACTGTTCTCCGAGGAAAATGCACAACGAGTTGCAAGTTCTTGGAATATATTTAACTACAAGCAAGAGGCGATAAAACTCGGTAATGGTGAGGAAAGCATATGGGGAGAGTGACTAGAAAATCATTGGTCTGTAGTAAGATGAGTAAAATAAAATGGATTAGAGGAGTGCAAGTTGTCTGATGCATTGAACGATTTGGTTGATAGGATCTTAAAGCAAATAAAATTGTCATTTCTTTAACATGAGTGTTTTAAGGATGCAGTGCAGAAAGTTAGGGTTTTTTTTAATCATGAGCTTTTCCAGCGATCTCAGGAAAAGTGTTGTGTAATAGAAGAAAAGAGTTAGAAAATGTGAAAGGTCATTGAGTAAATAGAGGGAAAATGAGAAAATGAGGCTTTAAAAAGGTGTGATTAGCAAAGGATATTTCAGGTTTCAAAACAGCTCAAAAATCCATTAGCACTAAATGCCAGGGAGAGTGTTTAGTATTCAGAGGAGGAAAGCTTTTGTAAAGGTACTTTTTGTACTGTGTTATTTTAATAACTTTGAAGGATTACAACATTCAATCAGTGTTAAAGGTACTGAGTTTGGAGAGAAGAGGTAAAATAAAATGAGGTTTTAAGAGGAGATCAAACTATTTAAAAATGTCAAAAATCATATTCTCTTCACAGCCGTGGTTGGCAAGTGTGAGATAATGTGAGGGCTTCACTTAACTCTGGCAACTGCTGCTGCTGCATTGCTTCCTGCATGGGAGTGCCTGTGCCGCAGTTTGCAGACCTCATCCACAAAGTCCTCTGGGTTTGAGTGTGTTTGGTAGTGTATATGTGCAGGAATTTGGAAGCCACTAAAGTTCAGGAAAAGCAAGCAAACGGTATGCAATTTTCCAAAACTGCTTGTTACTTTCCTCGCTATTATTATTTAATGTGGTGGACTGTGGACTGCTGCTGCTCTGTAGCCTTAGCTCTGGCAGCCTGGTAGGAAGTGAGAAACCAGGTATTTATGACTTAACGTGTATGAGGAAAACTGTCTAAGTCACACTCCTACCTACTTTCTATGAAAGCCAAAGGTGGTAGGACCAAACACAAATCTGGACAACAAGCTGGTATAGTTACCAAAACTGGAGAGTTTTAGTAGTCAGAGATTAGGGGATTCTTTCTAAACAATTGAAGGAAAATATATATGTCACTCTTGAAATCCTCATTGGAATGTGTGGTGTTGCCCACTGAATTTTAGGCAAGTAATGACTAACCTGATTGACTGACTTCAAGTATGTCTTTGCTTTAGCCAGCTGAGGGAAAGCATCCCCTCACTGTGCAGTCACCATACAAACCACTGCTCAAATGGATGGCTTGGAGAAGCATGAATGGTTTGAAGCCTGGTTGTAGTGATAGACAGAAGAGTTACTTGTTGTTGACAGTGTGCAGGTGTAAGACACTGTAAACAGGAAAGGAATAAGGGTAAAAAGTAATGGATTTTAGGTTCATTAAACCAAGCTATTAAAAAGGCTTTTTAAAAGTAAGGCTGAATAAACACGCAGAATAGGCTGCACACAGATGCTACAGTGTACTGGTCAATTCACCCAAAACACTGAAATTGCAAATCTTGTGTTGAAGCAAGAAGAAGGTTTGTTTAACTGTTAAGTCTTTCCAGCCTTGTTGATTTGCATTAAGTGTAATCGGATTTTTACATGGGTATAGGTCAGGCTTATGAAATATATATTCATGTTATATTATGACCATTGGTGTTTTAAAATGCTAATGGAAAATGTATCCCCACTTTGGGTCTTTTTAAAGTATGAACAGCAACCTTGCAAAGCTGGTACACACAGAAATTACAGAAAATTTACTCTCAGTGAAAGTGTAAATTCTGGTCTTAAAATATGTCAGTAAATATCTCCAGGACAATCTTTTAGTGTTGGCATAGAGCATTTCAAAGGTTTCAAAGCAGAATAGCTTGCATGACAGAAATTAGTTTTGGACCAAATGTTAACACTTACTTTTATAAGTCAGTTCTTCTAGTCTTTGGCCTGTGGTGGTTTGAAGTTAACAAATTTGACTGAATTGAGAAGAAATCATACCTGGATATCTTCATCAGTTAAAGCATTGAATTTGTCTCTTGGTTGTGGTATGGGAGGAAATAGGTTCTTGAAACTGCAGTACCTTTGGGTAGAAAATGGGATTGTGGAGAAATCGAAAATACTGCTGATATAACTTACACAAACATTTTGTGGTGTAACTTAAGGACATTTTTTACTTTCAAGATTGAATATCTATTGCTCTACAAATAAAATGAGAAATAAAATATTTTCAGTGGGGTAACTGGTGAGTAACTATTATTACACCTAGAATTTGGGTTATTAAAATTTATTTTGTGATTAGAATCACAGTAAATACATTATGAATAATTTACTTTGAATAAATCATGTGACCTAACTTTCACCACTGAGTGAGAAGTTTTCTCAAAATAAGAATATGTTAATTTGGATTCCTTCTTGTCTGTACTATATACAGCCAATGGCTTCAAAGCTACCTTAAAAATAAGAACAAAAAAAGCTACCTTAAAAATAAGAACAAAAAAAGGTTTTGTAGGATCTGGTAGAACCAATCACTTAATAACTTCAACATCCTTTCCTCCTTTTCCACTTAGTGATTTTGCATACCACAGGGCCCTCCACAGCAATCCTGGTGGTAATAGTTCATGACATTGATAATCAGATTATTTAAATTTGCAGGTAGGAAAGTAGGAGGTTGGAGGAATGTGTTTCATATAGACAATACTCTGTCAGTAGTGTCTAGAGAAAAAGGGTTGATTTACCTTTTGAAAAGACAATACAGGAGAAGTGTAATTGAGATTGTTCCAAGTGCAATCAGAAATAAAATCACAAAAATAAAGTAATCTTTTCCTTGACCTGAAACAACCAAGAGATAGAAATATTTTAGCATGGTAAAAAGCTGCCTTTGTGACTGTATGATGTAAGGAATGTGAATTTCACATTTTTTTAATGTTCTAAAGGACTTCAACCTGACTTCATTGTAGAATTTTGTCCAAAAATGCAGATAGACTTGATACATTTTAAACATTTTTAAATATTTAAAATTTAGAGAATCAAAATTCAGAGAGGTTTTTTTTTTTTTTTAATTCTGGAAAAAGAGAAGAATAAACAGACTTACCGAACAATTAATAGAGCAAAATTAGTGTAAAGGGTGAAAAGAAAGTTGCGCAAGGAAGGGGATGATATTCATGTAAACACTTAAGAGAACAGAGAGGCAGCCTCATCACAGCAGACCAAAGGCAAGGATGGGTTTGTCTCAATCTGTTTTTGTAGCCCTGGCATCTGAGTAACTGCTGCCTTCACCATCCCAGCTAATCAAAGGCTCTGCTGCCACAGTATTGGAGCTACTCCTCCATGTCAATAAAATTCCCTGAGTTCCTTCCATGTAATTGGGTTAAAATTAAGATTTTATTCATTTCTGTGAGGATGAAAGGAAAGCAAGCAAGGTAATACTGTAAAAAAAAAAATTTATGGTCTTACCAAACTCAATGGGTTCACTCCATTCCCCCCAATTTGAGCTTACGAGACAGTTTTTTCCACGTGCTCTGATTTTCAGGGTATATCTTTTTTTCTCATTGTAATTTTGGAATTCATATCTGTCATTCCTTACCTAAAAGGAAAGTGATCAGACTCTGCATTTCACCTCATAGGCAAATATTAAGAAACTTTGTGGGTAAATTTCCTGGTACACTTTCTAAAAAAAAACTAGTTTGTATGATTTTTTTTAGGTATGTACTATGTTGCCAGCAAAACTATCGGGGTTTTGAAGATTAAATTTTGTTTTAAGTTTATTTTCTCTTTGATTTTTCATTTCTTTTATTATGCTTTATGGACACTTTTTTTTTTTTTTTTTTTTTTTTTTTTTTTTGGGGTGTGTGTTCTTGTTTGTGGACCCTAAAGAAATCTGAAAGACACAAAGCAGAAATTGGAGAAGTACCCTGTAAACTCCCCTTGCAACCTTCATGGGAATTAAACAGGCTTAATTCCCTTCATGGGAATTAAACAACAGGAATTAAACCAACCACACAGGATGGTGTCTATCATTGCTAAACAGATTTAATGTTCTTGAGACAAAACAATAACAGATATGTAATATTTGGCCTCATGATACTTTATACAAAGTCTGGAATCTGCCAAGCCCTTCCAAGGCTTAGAAGACCACTCACTTGTCAAGGGAAGACTGACAGTATTTATTAAATTTATTTATTTTATTACATTTCCCAAGTTTTGAAGATTGTTGTACTCCCTTTGCGTAGCTGTCCTGAGCTATCAGTGGTATTATTCCAATGAGAAAGACTGTTTCAGATTTTTCGTAAGCAAAATGTCACATCTGTCAGGAACAAAATCTATTTGTGCAATAGATGGAATGTATGAAGTTTTGTGAAATGCATGGAAAATTTTGCCTACCCCATCCAAAAGTGATGTATCAAACTTACACTTACAGATATCACCGGAACATATTTTTCTGAATTCTCATTGCTACATTGATACAAAACCTGTAGTTCTATAAGTGTATTTTCTGTAATGGTATTTATATGCATAAGTAGGCAAAAGCACGAATTTGTATGTGACAAGAATACTTACACGAGGAAGCTTTTTCTCTTCTTTGGGCTCATCCTGCAAAACAAAGACAAATCTTTATTTTTATTATTTTCTTATCAATCAAATATTTCTCTATATTGTTCTCATTTCCTTGCTTTTGAAGATCATAGGTTATCTTAAACTGAAAAATCAATCAGATATTATTCTCCAGTAATGTCCCAGAATAACAACATTTTATTCAGAGTTTTGTCTTCCTACATTTCCTTTTAGAAAAGGAAGGAAACATTAATTATTTATCAGTAGATGTGAGAAGCTGTATTTGCCACTAAGGGTATTTTTATACACATTATGCATTCTCATCCACATCCAAATTGCACAAGCAATCACATCATCCTATAAACACAGCAGATCTGGAAGCTGTGATTTCACAATAGTTTGTGAAAATTGATGTGAATAGCAAATTTGTCCTCCTTCCAGTCAAAGTCTCTGTTAGACTTTTCCATGCTCAGGGGCTTTCTGTGAAGAGCTGCTTACACATCCTATGCAATCAAAATTTAATTAACTGGAATCAAATATTGACCTGGATCAAAGAACCTGAAAATTTTGAAGAAAATGATAGGTATAGGAATGGTGTCTCTCAACATGAGAAATGATAGGTTCAAAAATGAGTGAACAAATTCAAGAGCAATGATCTCAGAAAGCATTGAAAAGCTGAGGTCCTGGAAACACCTATCACATGTAATATCACAATAGCCAGCATTATGGAAAAGTCAGAAAGGTACAACTGGAAGGAATGTCTCATTACAGAAAACACACCCACAGTGTGTCTTTCACTGTAAAGCAGACTAGCATTTTCCCATCACTCATTGTCAGCTGAGTGCTTTCAGCTTAGGACATGATGGAAGTCATCAGCCTGTGCTGGGAATGAGCAGGGTGTAAACGAGTTGCTTAAACCTTAAATGTTAAGTGCCGCTTCAGCTGTCTTACTTCTGTTGGTCCCTACTGGAAGGTGTGAGTTAGCTAGCTGCCATCTCCATGTCAGTACTGCTGGTACCTTCAGCCCCTCAAGGGCTGTGAGGCACCTACTGCTCCACAGCAGGGAGCCCTGATGTGCACTGACCCTTAGGAGATATTCGTGCTCCTGTGCAGACACCTACATTAAGGCGTCTCAGTCTAGGAGATGAATTTCCTACCCAAATGTAGAAATCTACACTGAACCTCATCCATTCTGATTGTGGCACAGGAAACAAGAGTTAGCATATATTTCTTTCAAATAAATGTTTTGATGATATTGCTTTATTGTGATATATATCTTTATGTAGAACTTTGCAAGTACTTCACACAAGCTCTTATTGTCAAATTATACCAACCAGCTGGAAAGCAACATTGCTGCAATTGCTCCTTGTACCAATAGGTACCAAGGCAGACACTATTAATGCGTGAAAGATACAAAATCCAGATAATCCAGGCAGCCTGCAAGGTTTTGGTCTTGGTTTTAGTAAACAAATGAGATTTAAGGATGCGTTGCTTTATTGCGGTTGTATATTTATGTTTAACCCTTAGCTGATCTTTCCTGTAATGGTCTTGTGGCTGGGCAATTGCTACCATGGTAAGCCTTTGAGCTGCAGAAGTTCATGACAGGTGGGATATGACACCAGGAGGACACTACAGCTTATGAGAGAAAAATTAACAAATAAAGAAGTCAGAAATGTACATATTATAGATATGCAGGAGCATAGGCATGGTACCAAACACAAAGCAAGAAATTGTTTTTACCTTATTTTGTATGCTAATTTCATACTGAAAACACTTTGTGTTTTCCACATGACTTGTAAGGGGTGGATGCCATGTAATTATGCAGCCCGTTGGATCTCTGGTACAATGGGCAGTGACATTTAATGGAGCAGTGAGTATTTCTGGGGAAAAAATGGAATAATTAATATAGGCTTGGTCACTAAAAAACTACAACTCATGCCTTCAGAGCAAAATGCATGTGAAGGTGAGGCAGCTGATGTACAACTGTGTGCTGCTGGTGCTAACTGAAGTTATCTGGTAAACAGCAGTAAAATACCTAACCAAAACTTGGGAATATATCACTGCAGGTTTTGGACATCTGAAGTAAATGAAGCTCATGTAAAGAAAAGGTATGAAAGATTTTGTGTAATTCACTAGTGCAATCAGCAGAATGTCATTTTCTTCTACATCTGTTTTCCAACCTCACCTTGACAAGTTTCCATGGGAAAAAAGGAAGGAAGTTTTTGTGTGTGTGGTATTATTCATGATACATTCAAGACATCTGAATTGGAGTGCCTATAATATAGTTGACTCAGTGTGACCTGATTTCTCTTGGGGCTTAAATACCTAATTCACACAGGTACCCACATATTTAACTAATGTTGTCCTAATTTGGAAGCTGAACCTCACTCTGGTTTTAGGACATGTAGCTCTTGTGGCTCTCAGAAAAGTGTGAAATTAAGATATGGTAAAAATAAGCCCTCAGGAAAGGTGGCCTTGAAAATCTAACCATTGTGTTTCATTACTTGGAATTCATTATTATGTCCACACCTCTTGTCTCAGCAGTTTTTCCAGTCTGCCTCGTCTTGTTTTAGTCAAGTTTTGGAGCTGTATCCTGTCAGCTGTTGGAAGCAAAGTCTGCCCTGAAGTGCAGAATCCTGCAACAGCTACAGACTTTGTTTTAATATGCTTTTCAAGAAAAATTCCCCACTTCCTTATTTTATAAAACAGTAATAAAGTAAAATGTTCAATTACTTACCAATTTTATACAGTTCAATGTATTCATCATAGAACTGGATCAGGGAGTCTTTGCTAGACCCATTCACCAGGAAGTAAGCTTTTTCAATCCCTATGCTCACGTTTTGGAAGATACAGCCCACATTTCTGCAATTTTCATCCTTAATGTAATGCTCACATTCCATCTCCTCTTCATCTCTGCACACAGCAAAGTATTTCAGTTAAACATGAGCACTGTGATGTGTTGAATGAGAATTCAGACTTCCTTGTCTCAAGCAGACCTACTTACCTTGACTTCTGCCAGTAGAGAAAATACTGTGTGTCTGCTGGAGCATCCCTTCCTGCCTGCCAAGTGCAGTTCATGAGGAAGATGTTATAAATCACACAGGAGAAGTTTTCAATGGCTGACCCCTTCATGCCTGCAAACACAGGAATATCCATGATGAGGAAAAATCATGTGACTCCTCCAAGCTGGAGGATCTTGGCACACACTTAGGTATGTAAGATACCTGCAAGCCCAGCTTGCCCAGTTGTTGCTTGGGTTAGGAATGACAACTGAGAGAAAACTCTATTTTCACTCCACTTTGACTGCCTCTGAACTGTGAAACCTGTCAGTGAAGCATTCCACAAGTAAAGAAGGCACATTGCCTTTTAATACCATCCATGCTGCTACAAAGATAAGTATTTCTCCTTTTTCAATTAACGCCCAGGAAACTACTCCTGACATGTTTACACAGAGGATTTAAGAAGCTGAAACTTTTAGAAGTAAGGTTGGACTTTTTCCTACTCTCCAATTAAGCAGGCTCCTCCTTAGATCTTTTGACCTTCATGTGCATGACAGTGACGTGTCCTTTTGCTTTTCTGGAGCACATTGAAATGGGAACCTCGTTGCTTTTGAAGGTTCCTCATGGCTGGGCTCTGCAGGCATGCTCAGCCTCTTCCTCTCTTCTTCAACCAGTTTTCTGCTTCTCACTGTGCTATGTCCTAAATTCAGTGAAAGCATGGAGGCTTCCTCTGCTACTGACTCCAGCCCTCTTCAGTGCCCAATAAAGAGGACAACCTTATGGAATCCTCTGGGGAAGCTGCACACTTGGAAAGTAGCGCCAGCTGGGGAGACACACCGAAGTTTTTGGTATTCTGGCTTATATTTTGAGGGCCACCATGAATGTTTCCACTGGCAAATCTACAGGAAGAGAAGAGCAACAAGCATTTTCTCTGCTCAGACATGAGAAAGCTGCTAATCCATCACCTCTGTCATGTCTGAAATACTCCAGTTACACACAGCTGCTGCACCCCCAGTGGCTGGGGAATTTTAATGGAGAACTCTGAGCTGAGAAGGAAGGGAAAAATGGGTCGCAACAAACTCATCAACAGCCCAATAGAAAGGCATTCCATAAATAAGTGCTTACATCTTAATTTATAACAGCCAGAAGAGTTACTTGAATCCACCCTTAAACCACTGTAATTTATTAGCATTTTGGAGCCTTAGTATAAAAGAGAATAATACATTTATGGATACATTTGTTGTAATACATCTCTTGCAGAATGATGGAGACATTTATTACAGAGCAAATAATTTTTAACAGATCTGGAAGAAAAAGCTTTTAATAGAAAATATAGAAGTTACCTGTTATGTAAATAACTGTTTTCTAAGGCAGTGTTTACCTTTAAAAGATTGCAAATGCATAAAGCCTTAGCCAGACCATATACATTACCTCCAGGGAGAAAGCTGCATTGTTTTGAGATGTTTGTGTTTGGCACTTCGATGATAAAGGTTATCCCTTTGTGCAGAGGCATGTGTAGTTCCACTGGAAAGCTGCATAGTGGACTAAACACCTGTAAAGAGAACATGGTATTTTATTTCTCTGCTTTTTCTCTTCTGATGTTACATGAGGCTGACTATGGAAGTGCAACTCTGGACTGCAATTCCATGTATACCTATGTTTTTGCTTCAAACACTATCTCTCTCCTTTAGCACTCAAGGGTGATATAGAATGGAACTGAGGGATCAACAACATAACTACACAAAAAGCTTTGCAGCTCAGGAGGTGGATGCTACACTAGTGTGCAACTTGTTTAAGAGACTGATAGCGGCCCAATGGCATAACAGAAGATGGCAAATACATAGGGGAGCCACAAAGGAATTTAATGAAAGGATTAAGCAAAACAAAACTCCTCATCTGACCTGCCCAGGGGTTAAAAAGTGTCTATGGTGTTATACATACACTTGTCCATAAAGATGTGATATATTTTGTACTATGTATTTCTAAGGCACCTGCTTTGCTAGGCTAAATAAGCCATCCCTATCTCTGTTGAGCTTCCTATTTTCCTCTTTGGATAATGTGGGTTTATAACATAGCCTGTGCTACAGGCATGATCCAGTTTACTGGGAAACAAGTGAAGAATTTAAGATAACCCTCATCCATGGCAGTGTTTCTGGGATTTTTTTTTGGGGGGGGGGTCTCTTGCTCTGTCTCTTTAAAGTCTCTAGAAGTCTCACTTAAATCTCACAGCCTCTTTTTTTTCAGCAATTACATTCCTACTCATGATTCAACATAGCTGCAGTTCAGACTATCACTTTCTTTCTACTTTGGTGTCAGAATTTCAATTCTTTAGTATGCATTGGGTGCTCATCTCACAGTAAATGCTATGAGAAATGCTCATCTCACCCTGGCATTGCTGATGGCTTTCCACAGGTCCTAAGAGATCAAGCTGTAGATAGACTGCAAACAGCCACATGTCAGATTTTCTCTGCGACATTCATTTTTTTCCAAAATGAAAAACTTTCCAAATGAAATTGATAAAATGTGCGAATATTTATCTCAATGAATAGCAAGTTTACCTCTGGGTCTATATATTCCATGCCTCTGCCCATGATGATACATTTGTACTCAGAGAAATTCCTGCTGCTCTCCCAGGACAGCTCCATTTTCTTCCAGTCCACATTCACATTTGTAATAGGTGATTCCTGTGCATCTGCTGAAAGTGTCGCAGCATAAGTTCAGTAAGGATATGCTATTGCTTTTGTTGAATACAGAGGATGGTATCTGTCAGGCTTAAGGTAGACATTGCCAGTTTCGTTGCAAGTATCTCTGATAAATGAAGAGTTAAACCTCATTTCTCAGATTATATCTGCAAAAACGTACTTACACTCCATACACTGGATGTCAGCATGCAAGGGATGAAATAGCATCATATACCACAAAATCATACAAATGAGTCCAAGAGTATCAAACATATTTCCTTCTCTGGAAAGAGATAATGAAACCTTCAGAAAGAAAAGGAAAATATTTTTAGATAATGAAAGGAAAATCATGTTGAAGTGTATTTTGGTTTTGCAAAACTTAATTTTTTAAAAGATTCTTTAGAAAAGCCAAGCGGAGGATGTGCTTCAGGCACCTCTTCTTTGAATTAACTGAATAGCCATGATACTGCCTATAACAAAGTAGTTTGAGATAAAGAAGGAAGAAGGGGAGTGAGAGAGCAGCTTGGTGGGCAGCTGGTGGCCAGCCAAGGTCAGGGCCCCACAGTATTTCTTCCTGTTTGCCATCACAAATGGGTCTCCACTTTTCAAACTACATCACCCCCACTGCTGTTAGAGGTTTGCATCCATACAGAATAGTCTACTTCAAATTTTATCTTGCTTCAGTGTCAGAAACCAAGGAGTCAGATGTTCCAGATCACTGTAGGCAATTTAAATTACTAAGGAAGTGTGAGCACCTGCAAAGGGTGTCTCCACATTCATTCATGTGGTATGGATGACTGAGCAAAGCTAGTCTAACACGGGCATCAGCTCTTGTCAAACATTTATCATCTTATGTACAATTTTTTTTTTCTCCAAGGAGATTAAAACTCTTTAGAAAAGATTTCTCTATTCCCAATTTTTTTTTTCTACATGAAGAAGCAACTCTGGTTAAATTTTTGTTTGCTTTAGCATTGTCTAGCGGTGCAACTTTGTAGTAGCAATTTTCTTGATTACAGATAGTGCTAAGGATAATTCTAAAACCTAATTAAATTCTTACAAACTCCAGAAAAAGAGAAATGTGGTAAGATTTTGTTAGTAATCTGCCCTTCTATTAATTTTTATTCTATTAATTTTTATGGTCATCTCAGAATGCTGAGTTAAAACTGACTCCACTTGTGACGAAAGCAAAAACCCACTCTGATGTTTCAAGTAAGTAATTCTGTAATCTTAAATATTTTCAGAAGGCATGTCACATTTCCTGGAAATTAGCTTGATGTGACGTTTCCGTTACAGTCCCCAGGATTCAAGCTGGGCCAGGAGACCACGCTGGGGTTGCAACAGAGACAGACAATTCACTGTAACATGCTTATCTCTTGCAGCATCCATATTTGTAAATCATCATACTACAGTAAGGATGTGGCCAAGGCTGCTGGGAAGCGATACTGAAGAACCTCAAGTACAAACAGTGTGGAGGGCTGGCCACTGAATTCTCTGTGAGATATTGTCTCAATAGTTATTTCCACTTTCCCATGCTCTCAGGGACTACCCCAGTATTGCACGTGTGAACCTTGAGACCTGTTGTCCTTCTAGTTAGCCTCTTAATCATATTTTCTCTGTTTTGGTCTTTCTGTTCAGTCACTCAACACTTTCCCTTTCCTTTCCTTATGTTCCTTTTCTAGGCATTTGTTTTCCTATTCTTTGGCTGCTCACCTTTCCTTAATTTTCTTTGTTTCATTTTTCTTGAGATCTCCCTCACTCTGTTCTGATTACCCCTGCTCTCTCAAAATCTCCCTCAGGTTTTTTACTCATGACTGCAGCCCCATATTGCAGGTACCCTTCACGCTTTCTCATGGAAATGCTCATCTGGGACACTGCCATCCACATCCACATCCCTGCCTGCTTAGAGAAGTGTTTGCTGGCATCATTGTCTCCACACTCTGGACATTTCATTGGATGTGCAGTGGGAATAGCAAGGCCTGTAAGCATTCCCTTTCCTCATAAGAAAGGACCATTCCAGCTGAATGCCTCAACACATAGCCAGGTCCTCTGTTTTTTCTCTGTCTGCAGGCAGGATGGGCAATGCAGGAGCTGTGGTGAGCCCTGAGCCATTCAGCTGAGCAATCCAGACCTGTACAGTGGCCAAACAAGTGGCTCCAGCAGAGTGTTTTTAGGAATTTTCTGCCTCCAGGACCTCCACTGTCTCCCAGACTGGTCTTCTTCAGACAGTTGTGGTAAAGGTCTCTCTGGTCTGAAGTCACCTCAGTATTGAAGGTGCCAGAAAGAACACTCATGTCAAAATGATTGTGAGTGTTATTTGGAGGATCAGACCAGAAGAACCATATATATTCTGCTGTAAGCCGTATTTCCTCATATTTCATCAAAATAGAAATTATTGGGATGAAAACGCCCAAACAGGAAGATTTTTTCTGCCTTTCTTCTTTCCTCTTTCTCCCCTGGCCAGCCTCATAAATGTGTGTCTATCCTGCTACACAAGGGAGAGCCCCGGGGGGTACTCAAGCACCTGTTTTCCAGACACCTCAACTCTTAGCTCACTCCCTAGCTCTCCCCAGGGCAGTTTGTTATAAGCCCAGTCTATCCACCTTATCAATGCGTCAGAAGTAAAATACTGTCAGGTAGCCTGTAGTGGTTTCTACAGAAAGCATGCACGAAATACTGACTTAAGCACTATCAGTTCTTACCCTCTTAGTCTATTGTCTTTGCTCTTAGGCAGTGAGGGCAGGATGGTGCCAAAAAATGTCACCTGAGACCAGTGACTTATTTACTTCAGTGTCCCTGGGAAAATTACTCCTGCCCATGACACACTTCCAGAAATGAAACTTTGTATTTTACTCATAGGGTAATGTGAGGATAAATTGATAATTATACATAGATATGGAGAATATCATACACTGGCTAAGCCTTCCTGGAAGCATTGAAATTGGAATAGAAACCTTTCAGTGCATATGAAGCAATGAAATATTATTATCAAATTTCTGCCCAAATACAACTATTTCAGTTTTTAGATCAGTATTCTGATTCCTGTAGATGATACAAAACTGGGAGAAGCGGGTGCTATGCAACTATTTTTGCTTCAGAGGGACCTGGAGAAGCTGGAGAAATGGGATGACAAGAATCTTTTGGAATTCAGCAAAGGAAGGTGCCCCATCTTGTTCTGGGATCTGCAGGAGAAGAAAGATATGAAGCTACTGGAGGGAGTCCAGCAAAAGGGCTCTGACACAAGAGAAGAGGCTGAGAAATCTGGGGTTGTTCATCCTGGAGAGATAAAGGCTCAGCAGGATGTTATCCTTGTATAAAAAGGATACCCAGCTGTGGGGAATGAGAGAGAGCCAGGCTCTGCTCAGTGGTGACAACTGACTGAACAAGAAGCAATGGGCAAAGCCTGAAATAATGGAAGTTCAATTTAAACACAAGAAAACACCTTTTACTGTGAGGTAGTCAACTACTTGAACAGGTTTTCCAGGAAAGCTTTGAAGTCTCCAGTTTTGGAGATACTGACTGGACAAAGCCCTGAGCAACCTGCTGTAGCTAACCCTGCTCTAAACAAGGCTTGGGATAGGACAATTTCCAGAAATACCTTCCAGCCTCAACCATCCTATGATTTTGTGATCTACTTTTTTGCCCCCCAGGAAATAGAAATCTACGTATTTCTAGTTAATTTATAGAAAGGGTACAGAAAATAGCATTTCCTTCAGTTATTGAAAAATAAATGTCAGATAAAAAATGTCAAATAGTGCAATAGATATCACAGACATTTCATAGTCTTCCTTGGATCTTGCAGAAATCTTTAGAAATTTAGTATTTACACATTTCTACTTTTAATCAAATAGGTAAAAGAATCCTAACAACATTCTATAGAATTCCTTAAGCTTGAAGGACACTAATCCATATTTTGTACATGACTGCACCTAACTTAATCCCTGGAAAATATTTGTATCCTGCAAAAAAATCTTCTGTGGCACAAAAAATCAACACACAACATAGAGAGACATACCTCCTCTTGAAAAACTCTCCTCATTTATCTTGTTTGATTTTTGGTTTGCAGCAACAAGGACGCTTTATCGTGTAGTTTTAGTCACAAGCAGAAATCTGTAAATGTTTTGCTCTGCCAGTTAGCTTTGTTTTACTGCATGACAGTATTAAGTAACAAATGCTGCAAGTTAGAAAGCTTCTCATTTTATCATTTCCCTTACTGCTTTTGAGCTTCCTTAAGTTTCCTGATTGGCAGATGTTAGCAACTTCACATGAAGAGCTCATGCAACTAACTCTTCCTTCCTGTTATGTCAGATGAACTAAGCATTAATAGTCACAATATGCAAACACGTTACCCAGAAATACATAAATACTCAGCAGGGTCGCAGTATATCAACATGGTCATAGAAATACCACCTCTGTAAATAAACAGATGTTCATAAATAATATGTTCTGGCAATAACAGCAGTGTTGTGTGACTAGTCCATGTTTAAAGTGACTGCCTATGTTGGTTATGGCCCCTGCACAAGCCCAGCTTCTCCTTTGAGGAAGATTGGTCCTTAGCAGGGACATACAAACAGCCAAGAAAGTTCTGTGTGGCATATATGCAGGCAAAGAAATGCCAAGAAGAACACCGGACCCAAATTTCTGAACTTTCTCACTGCTGACTATGGGTTGTTTTTGTTTGGTTCATCTTAGGCTACAATATCATGTTAGATGAAAAAATGTGTGACGCAGAAATTAAAAGAAAATATCCAAAGCATTTATTGAATAACATAATGTTACATTCACAAAAATCTTTGCAGTCATCTAAGTATGAGAGAGAGAGAGGCATAATCCATTTTATTTGCTTTAACTCTCAGCACCTTCAGATGTGGCTCTGACTGTTAGCCACTTCCCCATTTGTTTTACATGACATCTGACATGCAGTTATGTAATCTGCATGTAATGGATTTTTTTTTATTATTTCCTGCTGTTCTTGGATGCTTTTAGCAAACAGAAGTTCATTTAACCCCTGCCTTCCATTCCCAACATAGGTGCGATAGCAGGAAGGTGAAGAATTCCCTAGCCTTCTAAGGTGTGAGGGAGGATCCCTAGTAGTTAGTCTGCTAAAGGAAGAACTGTTCTTAACCCTGCTATCATTGAACCAAAATTGTAGGGTGGGTTTGTTTGTTTGTTTGTTTGTTTGTTTTGCTAGTGTATGTGCCCAGATCCACCAATAGCAAACTACAGACTTCAAATGTTAAACCTCTTTCCCTTTCAGTTCACACTGCTCAGTTTTGCCCACCTTTACCCAGTGGTTCTCACTAGAAGGACATGTTAATGTTATTTTCCTTTTCAAATCCTTGGGTAAAAACACCTAGGTAAGTGAAATGAGTAACAGTTTAGTCACAGCATGTGTGAGGCAGGGCCCAGCTGCAGAATTTTGTCTCTAGAACCACATATTGGCATTGGCTCAGTCCTTGTCAGCTTTTTCAGTACCTTGGGAACAGGACATGCATGTTTCAAGCCTTCTACTCACTAAAGGATTTAATGTACTTATTTTATGCAGCTTTAAAGAAGCACATCCAGTGAATGTGTAGTCCCAGTTCAGTGTGATCTGGAATTGTCTATTCATCAGCTATGCTCTACTTGGATACCACCACTCTCCTCAGTGACCACTGCCACCTTGTGTAACCTTTCTGAAGCATCATCCTTCCATGTCACACATATTTGTGATGCAAGGTGTGTGTCAGTGTGCCTGATTAATTTTGATGAGGTCATTTGCATGCTGTTGTGATGGTATGTCTGGTGAGGTTCTAGGTGATGTGAAGATGGTACTACAGCTGACCAGTACCTTCAGGCTGCCCAAACAGTGGCTGAATTAGTTTTAACTGATCCATTTGTAAGCCATATGAGGAGTAGCTCACCATCCCTGGAAGTGTTCAAGAAATGCCTGGATGTGGCACTGAGTTTCATGGCTTTGTTGAAAAGGTGGTGGTGTTAGATCAAGGGCTGGTCTCAATGATCTTGGAGGTCTTTTTCAACCTTGATCTGTGAATCATTCTGTGATTCAATGATTTTGCATTTTAGCCTGGACTACTTCATCAGGGTTCTGTCTGTAACACCTTTCCTGAATCAGCAGAATATGTTATTCCTCTCCAGGAGACAACAGAAAACAAATGAGTGGTTTGTTTAGGTTCTACTTAACAAGACCCCCATGCCATCTCTTGAGTGTCTTGATGCTGTCTTTATTATGCTTTACTATTCCCTTCCTCAGGTTGAGCCACTGAATGGTTGTTCTTAGCTCCTGGCTAGGTTTTTGTGGACTGGAGCCAAACTCTGGCAATTTTGCCCAAGAGAAGAGTTGCTGTGCAAGGTTATATAAACCAGTGCAGTCTGTTACAGCCCCCCCACCACCTTTTTAGCGAGTTATTGTGAGCATTTCCACTCTGACCACTGCTGCACACTGGGAAAAATACATAGGTGGTTTAAAAGTGTATCCAGCATGAATTCAGCCTGTTTTAGAAATTTGCTTTGTTTTTCTGACCTGCTGCAAAAAGCTTCCCAGGTGAGTCTTTGACCAGAATGTAATCATTAACTGTGTCAAAGGCAATAGGTGTGCCAAGAGCTGTTTGTGTTCAGCTATGGTATAAACTGGAGAAAGTACAGCACTGGAAGGCTCCCCAGCACTGGAACATGTCCAGGAACAACTGTTCCCAGCATTAGTTCAGCCAGGATTTACAAGTAATGTCCTGAACAGCTCCTGGACGTAGTCCAGGGGTTAGCTCAGGCCAGGGCTAATTTCTAAAGGTAGTTTGCATGCGTCCACTTTATTTAGGGTTTTAAGAAAG
Source organism: Motacilla alba alba (assembly GCF_015832195.1). Taxonomy (NCBI): domain Eukaryota; kingdom Metazoa; phylum Chordata; class Aves; order Passeriformes; family Motacillidae; genus Motacilla; species Motacilla alba. The sequence goes on from NC_052016.1 coordinate 90,354,689, forward strand.
TGTGTCTGGACTCTTATACGTAAATTGGCCCCTATGCAAGAAAATAGTCCCAGGACTGTTTAGTCTAACAATAAAACATCTAGTGCCATTAGCAAATTAGTCTAATAATCAAATAGAAATGTTCAAATATCTAGTGTAAAAATCTGAGTGAATCTCATTTTTTCTAGTTGCCCATGTGTACTTTAAGAGCTCCAAAGAAACTCCTAGTATGAACTGACCCATTTTTGACAGTAGAACAATGAAATTCAGGCATCAGAATTTAAAAAAATTATTCATCTCAATAAATTAATCGTTAATATTTTTAATATGAGACAGAAAGACAATTATTTTTCCTATATTAAAATGTAACTAAAATTTGTTGAATAAAATATTCCAATCATATTTACAAAATAGAAGATATCCAATAAGGACAACTTATCCAAACAGTTAAAATTAGTCAAAACTAAAAGCAAATACAATGGCATTTAAAAAGATTGCATATGAGGTATCATTCTCTCTTGGCTGTATCATGCTTTTATGCAAAAAAAAGAAGAAAGTAAAGAAAGCCTATATATTATTCCAGGCTTTCCACAGGGATATACAGTTGTCTAAGAAATGCACTTTCAGACTCCTCCATTTTTCTTGGTTATCTCAAGATGTCAGCAACTAATACTATATCTTCATTTTCAGACGTTATTGACTGTATTTTGCTCCCCATCAGCTGAAAGGAAAATAAAAACTTCCATCAGTTTTATACATCATGTTAGGCTAGCCTCTACTAATGAACAATTCTGAGAGTATTTCACCCGGTTTTGCTGTGTGTGACCACCAGTCTGTACTGTTGTCTTACAAAACCCTATTTTGAACTGTTTCCTGTGTCACTTTCTTTTCTTTCCTGCATGTGTAACTTGCTAGTGGGTAAGTAGGAGAGGCGTATACCTAGGGGGATTCAAGCTTGGAGGGAGGGACGTGGGGGGACACGGGGCTCAGTCACTGGGATCAGGTGGGAGTAACTTTATGGTGGTTGTAGATGAAGAGAGTGAGATGTGCTAATCTCACTGGCAAATTCAGCCCTGCTCGGCTGGGGAGCAGCAGGAGGACTGTGATGTCTAGGACCCTATTTTAGAGACTACTACTGGTGCTGATGAGGTGCTGGTAGAGGCAGCTGTGCTCGTTTTGTTTCTGGCTGCCTCACTGTGCCCTGTTACGTCATTGTCCATGTCCTTGTGTTGGGAAAGTGAACAGTCCTTCCTGCCGCCTGGATCTACCAATGGGAGCATCAGCCTGTGCACCCATGAGACTGGAATGGGAGAAACCCCGTGGTTCTGGAAGTGCACTGCATTTGACTTCCTTTAAAAAACTCTCCTGCTGATTTTCTTTTATTTTTCTTCAGAATATGGCAAAGAGGAGAGTGATCCTCTGTAATAAGTTCCTTATCATTTAAAAATTCAGACAGTAGAGTCTTGTATGTATTTCACACATTTAATATAAAAATAGAAAGAGAACATACCTCTGAATTTGTATCAGCCAGTGTAAAAAAAGCAGGTTTTGGTCCTGGGATCTGTGGAAATGCTGCCTTCCAACAGCCAGTCCTGGAAATCAAAACGTATTGAATACAAAATTAAAATTGAATAACCATAATGTGACAACACCATTGCATCTTTGAACCAGCTCTTATCTTCCTCTTCACTCTTAGAAGTGAACGGAAAAATATACATAATCTCAACACAGAATGAACATGTATCAGGAAAACATTAATAATTTAGAAGGTAATATATTAATTTCTGATTGAAGATTTACTAGTAATTAATTTCCTTCTTTCACTGAGAAAGAAATTTGTCCTGCTATGTCAGTACAAACAGTGAAAAGTGGGGGTAAAAATTTTAACAAGTTAAGAGAGCTGTATCTTCTCTGAATTACTGTATATTTCTATGCAAAGTGCATCATATAGGAGAATATATTTTTTCTTTCATTTTCTGTTTCACTTATGGGGTTTATTTTACCTATCCTACAGAGGCACCTCCACCTTATTTGTTAAAAAACTTTAGGTGTTACACACACAGAGAAAATAAAACAAATGCATAAATTAAGTTTACCTTTTGCAGAAAAAAAATGTGATGATTGTCATTAAAGGTGTTGCAACTGCTACCCCAAGTAAAATCCATGTTGAAGAAGACATAATTTCCTCATTTCCTGAAAGAGAAACATTCATAAATTAGTAGTAGTAGTAGTAGTAGTGATAGTAGTAGTGTAGTAGTAGTAATAGTACTACTACTAGTAGTAGTAATAGTAATGTGCGGAATATATAATAGAATTACAGAACATAGAACAGTTTGGGTTGGAAGTGACCTTTAGAGATCACCTAATTCCAGCCACTCTGTCAGAGGCAGGGATGCCTTCCACTAGAGCAGATTGCTTGGAGCCTGGCTTTGAACACTTTTAGGGATGAGGCATCCACAACCTCTCTGGGCAACATGTGCCAGTGCCTCATCACCCTCATAGTGAAGAATTTCTTCCTAAAATCTAACCTAAATCTACACTCTTTCCATTTAAAGCCATTCCCCCTTGAACTATAACTACAGGTCCTTGCACAAAGTTCCTCTCCATCTCTCTTGTAGCCCCTTTAGGTACTGGACAAGTGCAACAGGGTGTCTCTGGAGCCTTCTCTTTTCCAGGTGGAGCAAAGCAAGCTTTCTCAGACTGTGAGAGGTGCTCCAGCCCTATGATCCTTCTTGTGACCTTCCTCTGGCCTTGCTCCAACAAGTCAATGTTCCTCCTGTGCTCAGGACCCCAGAGGTGGCTGCAGCACTGCAGGTGGGTTCTCAGAAGAGCAGAGCACAGGGGCAGAATCCCTTCCCTGGCCCTGCTGCCCATGCTGCTTTGGATGCAGCCCAGGACATGTTTGACTTTCTGGGCTGGGAGTGCTCATTGCTGGGTCATGTCCAGCCTCTCACCCACCAACACCCCCAAGTCCTTCTTGGCAAAGCTACTGTCAATTCCTTCATCCCCAAGACTGTACTGACACCAGCAGGTGCCCTGACCCAGGAGCAGCACCTTGAACTTGGTCTTGTTGAACTTCATGCTGTGTCAGACATCTGCTGTGCTGACTGACTGTGGTAAATGTCAGACTGAAAGGCTTCACTTGGTATAAAAATGAATTCTGTCATTTATCACTTTAGCAGAAATGGCTGATGGGAAGAATTAACATTGCTTCTATTTGTCCACCCCCTGGAGTAAGCAGGAGCTCACTACAGCTGCAAAGGTGTAATTTTTAATGTTGTTTCCATGTTAGAATGTCAAGAAATCGATTAAGTATCTTCCCACTCCTCTCTGTAGTGTAGTGTGAAACAAAACGTTTGCCAATCCTTTTTATGTGTGTGTGTCCATAGGCATGTGACAGTGTGTGAGGTAGACAGGACATCCCTGGGGGAAGAGTAGCCCAGGACATGGGTTTGTTCTTACCAAACTCAACAGGTGCACTCCATTCCCCCCAGGCTGGGTTCACAAAGCAGGCACTGCCAGCTGCTCTCATCTTCAAGACGTACTTCTTTCTTGTATCTGATCTTAGAAATATGTTACTATTTCCCCCTTCCTAAGAAACACCCAAAAAACTGAGTTGCTTTTCTTTGTTCCATGCCTGTGTTGACAATATGCATGTGTCATTTACCAGTGAAACTTTTAAGAGGCTATGAAAGCACTGCTTATTAAAGAAGACTGCTGTTACAGAGGAAAAAAAATCATTATTATTATTTATATAATATATACACAAACATGTATCTCAAAAATAACCTGACACTCATGTAACTTTTTACATTTAGAAGCATTTCATCTTTTACACTATAAAAGTATAACCTGTGATTTCTTATGATATGGTTTGATTTATTGATAACTTCCCTAAGCACATAGAGAGGCAGAAAAACCTCTTTTAATTATCTCATTTTAGTACTGCTTGAACTGAGTGATTTGAGGAATAAGGTGTCTGTGCACCTTCCCCAGTCTCTGCATTATGAATTTTCAGAAAAAGCATAACTTTCCAGCCAAACCTGTAAAATAAGTAGATGACTGCAATACTCAGTGTTACCAGAATTTAATGTAATACTCTTGCTCTTGATGGCTTTTGCATAGAGGTGGGATGTGCAAGCTGCACCAATTAAAAGGAGGTGCAGCATACCTGGATGACAGCCTCCATCCCAAAAGGACTTTTGAGGTCTATGTTTTTCATAAACAAAATTGAATTCCTAGGAGATACTTTATCTTTTCTCCATAGTGAGTGATGTGTAACTTCAAAATAGGTTCCAAATATTTGAGAAGGAGAGCGGACAATATAATGAAGAATGGGAGATTTTTCAAAATACTTACAGAAAAGCAACAAAGTTCTGCCCCGATTGTATAGTAAATTACAAAAGTAAATATGCCATGATGATTCAGCAGTTTGATGTATTAATGAAATCCATAAATAAGGTTCCCATAAAGCATGGGACACTGAGCACATACTGATTTAAAGGTATTTCCATACTATTTACTTTTCACAGTTGACAATGAAATGAACATGTATTGCTGATTAAAAAACAAACAGACTCACTTGTATGGAAGTATATATGGGTTTTCCTTTAGGATTATCCTGTAAATCGAAAGAAAAAGAAAAGCAGCTAACTTTATTTTTATCATTGCTTGTTTAATGTTACAACAATAATTAATTTTTATCTGCTGTCCCATTTTCCTGCATTCTCTTTCTTATGTACTCCATGTTTTTTTTGGAAGAACTAGGGATTTGTCTAACATTTAGTATCTAATATCTAATTAATCTACAATTCCAAGTTTACATAGTAATTAATTCTGCTACGGAAAGATATTTGTTTTCCTTTTCGTCACAGTTGAGATATAAATTTTATTTCAGATTGAAACACAAAGCAAACCAGACCTAAATGAAAACTATAAGTTTATTCTTACAGACACCAGGGAAAAAAAAGAAATAATCTGTGAAATAAACCTTTTGTGTTACATCTAATATTTTAATATTACAATAAATGTCACTGTTTGTAATTGCAAATCTTATGTAAATATTACTTTGTTTTCTTTTAGATGAAGATACTTGGGACTGCCATGGATTCACAGATATTTTAGTTGTCCTCTACTACATTTTTGATAGATAGAATAAAATTTGTTCATCTTATTTGAATAGCCATAATAACTACTACATAATGCACTGACCACACACAACTAATGACTGCAGACTATATCCTCTCCATTAGACAACTAGTTAGGTATTTTTGTAATTATTTTGCAATACACCTTTTTAGAACAATACTCAATTAATCCAGACTTTTTTTTTTTTTCAATTAATTGCACACCTGCTCATGTGGCATCTGAACATGAGGCTGTTCAGCCTGGAGAAGAAAAGGCTCTGGGGAGACCTCCCAGCACCTTCCAGCACCTAAAGGGTCCTGGAGAAAGGCCGAAGAGGGATTTTTCACAAGGATATGTACTGATAGCACATGGGGGATGGTCATAAGATGAAGGAGGGTAGGTGTAGATTAGATATTAGGAAGAAATTCTTTACTGTGCTGGTGGTGAGGCACTGGCACAGACTGTCCAGAGAAGCTGTGGATGTCCCTGGAAGAGTTCAAGGCTAGGCTGGATGGCTCTCTGAGTAACTTGGTCTAGTGGAAGGTGTCCCTGCCATGGCAGGGGGATTGAATTAGATGGTCTTTGAGGTCACTTCCAACCCAAACAATTCTAAGATTTTATAAAGCAAGCTGCTGTCCAGGACACCTTCTAGTATTTGCAGTCAAGCTAAATTATGCACAGGGATCAACCCCGGACAAATGTCTGGCTAATGAACCCCTTGTTCTTCTTTATTGGTGCAGGGGTAACCTGAAAGTTTTCAATGAAGTGATTACAGAGCACTGGGGGGGATGGTGAAGGGCAAGAAGTCCAGATGGTGTCTCCTCAGGCCTTCCAGTGAGAGGGAAAGGCTTGAGTAGAATTGCAGTCATCCAGCAGGTCAAGACCTGGCTGAATAGCTGCTGTCACAGGCAGGGCTTTGCCTTCTATGGCCTTGGGATCCTTTTTGAGAAAGAGGGGCTACTGGGCAGGAATGGGATACATCTCTCCAAGGAGGGTGATTGCATCCTTGCAAACAGGTTTGAGCAACTGGGCCTTCTACTGTGTACAAAGGAGTTCCTTGTATGCACAGAGCTCTGCCTTGGGATAAATAATGAACCAGTAAGAGAACTTGTGTGTAGGCATCAGGGGACAGATCAGCAGAGTTGTCAGTGATAAAGCAATAAATTTGGTGGAAGAAATTTTTATGGGTAAATATTCCAAAAATATGATTATAGCTGCATCTGATAAGAGCCAAAGGAGCCTACACTGATCAATTGCTGGAATAATTGCTGTACCTTGACATAATGAGCTTGGTGAAAACTGCTAATGATGATGAAAAATAGCTAGAAAATTCAGACGAAGTATGAATTGACTATTCTGTATAAAAAATGTATACTATATATAAATATAACAATATATTAAAAGTTATTAAAAAGTATATATTGCTTTACTGCAATATATTTTATTCCAATGTCAGGCAGAGTTTTCAATAATGTTTCTTTGTTACAAGAGCCAAGTGATTCAGAGACATAATGCTGTTGCACAGCAGTTAGTCTTGCAAAAAGTCTTGTCTGTGAAATAGTAAGCCCAACGCAGACTAAGAAATTCCAAATTCCAGAATGCCTTCAATCAGCCACTAAGTAGGGGCCAAATCTGGTTGTAGTTCCAGAAGATTTTTCCTTTGTAGTCTCTGTCTGCCACCCTGTGGCCTTTTGGTGCTGCTCTGCCGCAGTGGTTTACATCTACCCTTGCAGCAGAGCACAGCAATCCCAGTCTCTCCCTGTTGCTGCCAAAAGACTTGTTAAGCCAAGGTCACCCAACCACTAACCTGTCCTAAATCACGCTGCCTTTCTGCTTTCTCTCACATTTATTTTCCTTTTGTTTATCATTATAAATCTTCATCTTTTGGACCAACAGGTGTGATGCATATATCTGGGTAAGCATTTAATACATGGAGAAATTTCATTCATTTCTATTAACTCAAAATTGTTGAGTAAACGCACATTTCTCTTTTCACTCTTTAAAGCCCAGCTCTGACCTTCCACAGAGATCCAGTTTCCACTGGAAATACTTCAATTCAGGGCAACTCCAGCAATTTTTAGTGAAAGAAATTCCTTTTCTAAGTGCTGTCACAGACAAAGCTGTGATGTGTTTGAATCTTGACTAACAATGCTATTCCTCTAGGACTATCCCAGACATCCAGTGTATCTCCAGCAGTGTCTTACTCAAGGAGACAGGGATTAAAAAACCAATAACAATGGGGCAGTATGGCAGAGCAGGATTTGGTATGGACCTGACAATTGTGGTCACAAAGGAATAAGGTGCTATGTATGGGGAAGGCTACATCATAGAAGAGAGACTTATTTACTTTTCACTCGTGTATTGGTAAATGCAAATATATTAATTATTAAGTGTAAGTGAAGACATTCTTACCTTATACTTTATCTAAGTGAAGACATTCTTACCTTATACTTTATGTTAATTTCATATTTGAAGCACATGTCTTTGTTAGAATGACTTATTTGAGGTCGCTGCCATTGAGTTACACAATCATTTTTAATTTCATCACAGCTGACTGTGATATTTGATGGAGGCATGAGCTTTTCTGAAATGACATAACCAAGAATTCAAAAAATTAAAATCACTTGATCTCTTTTTTATTTGATGAAAGAGAGTGAAATTGCAAGTAAAACCTCTATGAACAAAGATACTTGTTTATATCTTCTTTTCCTAGGACCTATTAGAAATATTTTAAAGACCAAAGTTTTCTAAATCATGTACACAGGATCACAGAAAAAAAGAAAAGGGACTAGAACATGAAACATGATATAGGAGCATACAAAGAAACAATCCCCTCCATTTATTTTTCTAGAGGAGTAAGGTAAAATACTGTCTTCTTTTTAAGAAAATTTATTACTGTGGATGCACTAGCTGCTGCTATCCCCAAAGTAAGAAATTTAAAGATTTTTTTTTTCTCTAAGCTTCCTCATGATGTTTCTGTGACATGGTTTTGCATTCAATCTGTTGTGAACTATGCAAATTATTCCCTCCTTGCAAAAGAAATAGCCATAAAAATTTTAAGAAAGAGAATCCATTTCTAATAGTTTAGCAAACTTCTTCATGTATCACCCCTTACTTCACAGATATGAGCAGAAGTATGAGGACCTTTATATTTTGATCATTGCCAATGACTTGATTATTGGAACGGCAGAAAACAGTGACAAAATGGAAGAAAGTTTAATATGAGCTAGAATACTACCTTACATCAGCCTTTAGGGACAGGCCTGACCTGTTTGTGATGGGCTACTTGGTCAAAGAACAATCTTGTTTTATCTGCCACGAGTGACATTACAGCTCAGTTTCTTCTTATAGAACAAAACCTTTCCTGTTCAATCTTTTAGCACAATACCAGAACCAGTGTGACATTTCCAGTGAGACTTTGCTACAGAAACAGTAACTGCACAGGATGCTTTCAAGTACAGCACCACATGCCTAAGGTATGTTGCGCATGTCTTAATTCATTTACTCCATGTCATCCCCACTGGCAAATAAAAGCAGAAATCAGTGCTCAGATAAACTCCTAAAAATCTTGACTGTCTTCTATTGAGAGGTGTTTGGCCATCACTAAACGGGCAGCAGGGGAGAGTACAGTTTTTTAAGTCTTGTGGCCATTGCTTGAGAAAAACCTAAAACTCATAAGGGTAAATTGCTAAAAAACCTGAGACAGAATGCAGCTGTGAGTTTTTCTGTTTAATTCCCCTCTTTGTCTTTTGCTTGGGGAATAGGTTTTCTTGAGGATGCCACAGTCTCTTACTCTCAAATCTATGTGAGACAGGGTACATGGTTCATTCTCAGGGATAAATGCCCTAGTATTTTCATAAAATAATTAAAATAAAGCTGAAATGAATTACTGACTTACCAATTTTATACAGGTCAATGTACTCATCATAGAACTGGATCAGGGAGTCTTTGCTAGACCCATTCACCAGGAAGTAAGCTTTTTCAATCCCTATGCTCACGTTTTGGAAGATACAGCCCACATTTCTGCAATTTTCATCCTTAATGTAATGCTCACATTCCATCTCCTCTTCATCTCTGCACACAGCAAAGTATTTCAGTTAAACATGAGCGCTGTGATGTGTTGAATGAGAATTCAGACTTCCCTGTCTCAAGCAGACCTACTTACCTTGACTTCTGCCAGTAGAGAAAATACTGTGTGTCTGCTGGAGCATCCCTTCCTGCCTGCCAAGTGCAGTTCATGAGGAAGATGTTATAAATCACACAGGAGAAGTTTTCAATGGCTGACCCCTTCATGCCTGCAAACACAGGAATATCCATGATGAGGAAAAATCATGTGACTCCTCCAAGCTGGAGGATCTTGGCACACACTTAGGTATGTTAGACTCCAGCTAGTCTAACATTGCTTGATTTGAATGGAATGACTTGGTTTGAAAGGAATGACTTATTTAATTTTTTTTTCTAACACTGAAAGGTATTTGCCCCAATAGATTCAATGAAGAATTTTTTCATGGATAAATACCCCAAATGTGATCCTAGCTGAAACAAAACAACGTGTGTGGAAAAAAGAGCTGGTGATCTTAGGAGCACTGCAAAAACTTTATGGACATACATTGGATGGCTGCTGTTTTAAGGTCTAAAGATTGTTTTTCTATCTGCTGTATACAAAGTTATGGGTGAATAGATGTCAGGCAGTTGGGTAAATAGCTGCAAGCAGAAAATATCAAAATAGGTCACAGTACTATCCATCAACTCAAGTTACCCAATGCTGAATGTGGTAATTTTGCTGAGAGTGTTAGTTCATGTGCTTTCAAGGATGTAGATCAGCTACAAGGAAGAAAACCTTTACTGTGAGGGCAGGTTACCCAGAGAAGCTTGGATGCACCATCCTTGGAAGTATTCAAGGCGGGGTTTGCTGGGGCATTGAGCCACCAGGTGTTCTGGAACACATCCCTGAAGGGGGTGGAAGTGATTTTCAAGGCCCTCTCCAACCCAAATCGTTCTGTGAACATGATTCTATGACTGAAGAACAGCCTCTCACTTCTAAAAAATCAGTATCAAACCCAGTAAAATATCAAAATTGTGTCTAGAATCTTTCTTAGCATGCAGCAGGTACTTTATTTGTAAAAAAAAAAACCTTCATTTAGCTTAGTCCCCTATATTCCTCTGACAGCTTTTTAGATTTTGTCTCGGACATCCAGACACTCCTCCAGTCCTGGACTTCCTAGAGGCTCAGTAAATACCTCAGCAAACAAAACAGTTGGAAAGAAAAAGACACACCTACCTTTTTATTTCAAAATGTCTTTACCTCGTTTATCTTTCTATTATAATCTTCAGGTTCAGAGGAGATGGAAAGACTATATTTTAAAAGGCTGTATAACTATAAATAGGGCTGTCTCCCTTGCTCCTTGTGTTTTGGGGAACCATCTTAGCATCGGAAGTGTTGCAGAATAAATGTTCATCACTTCCCCCCTGATTCATAGCAAATTTTGTAATTACCCAACTCAGGATTTCTTACAACGTGAACAAGAAGTTAGCTGGTTAAATTTCCCCTTTTGTTGCACCAGAGTATGGTGGTGGTTCGGGAATCCAGAAAGTGCTTGAATTTACTTTTACAGGTATTTCTCTCTAGCTCTAAACAATACTGAGAAGTACAAAGCATCTCTCCATACAAACCATCTCTGGAGGACGGAAAATGGGGGTTCTCCACGGAGGCATCAGGGTGAGGCCTGGCAATCCCAGCCCACCCCACCTCCAGCCCAGATCAGGGCAGCTGTGGACCCAGGGCAGCCCCAACCCTGACCACCAGGCACATCCTGGGGGACTGGGATGGGCCGTGGGCCTGAGGGTGGGCCCAGCTTGGCAGGGGCCATGTCCAGGCAGGGCAGGACTGTGGGAACCTGGAGGATGGCTCTGCTGTGGTACCACTGGGCAGGGGCTGATGGATCCAGGGGGCTGATGGGGGGTCCTGGGCTCTGGGCATGGCGGGGGAAGCTCCAGGGACTGGGCAGGGATAACCAGGTCTGTGGAAGTTCCTAGGGAAATGACAAGGTAAACTGTAAATGTTTTTTAACCAGATGGAAAAAAGGGATTTCAAATCTTGGATATGATGTCTCCAGATAAGATATATCACTACTACAAAGTTTGATGTGCGTTTGTCCTCATTTCATTTCTCTCAATGTGAAAATAGCCAAACTACAAACTGCCACTAAAATAGAAAAAAATTGCAGGTAGTAAGCATCCAACTACAAACAGCCACTCCAGGCCCTGTTGTTGGACATTTATTACCTTCTTGGGTCACGGTCGTGCATTTTCTAAATAAGAGAGTTATTATAACCAGTATAAAACATCAAAAGCTCCTTTATACCCTGAAAGGCTTTGTTTCACAGAAGGCAATGTAATTTGCTTAATATGGAGATTTAAAATCCATATAAAGTAATTTCATTTCTTCTTGCAAAGAATCACTAAAAAATATGACATTTTTCAAACATCAACATATGTCAACATTTTCCTCTTAAAAACACACAGATTCTTTCTGCTTGGAGTTAAAAACTTGTATGAAAGAGAACAGTCCATGTATTTCTCTAACACTTCCACTTCTTGGCTACTATATATGGTCTTCATATTATATATTATATATAATATATATATATATATAATTGCCTTTATCAAAATGCTGAGGTCATTCCAATCCTATAGCTTCTTTATTGACATATGGAATGATTCAACTACATCAGCAGTAGTTCTTATGTATCAGCTATTCACAGATGACTAGGAGGATATAGTTATGTCCAAGAGAGGAAGCCAAAGGTAGCTCAGTGCTGTCTTCCCTGGAGACAAAGAGGGCTTACCTTCTAGAGACCCAGAAATGCCCAGGCTCATGAGTATTTCTGCTTCCTGGATTCTGGCTAGAGTGACTGATGAGCTAGAAATGGGCAGTCATTTTCTGGGTTCATTATCTCATGTTGATTGTAAATATTAGTTATGCTGGCTTGTTGCTGAGGCCAGCCAACATCACAAAGAAGATAGCTGACATGCTTTCTTCTCCTCATCATGTGTAGTGTAAAGTGAACAGGTGTAGTGAAGCAAGTCTACTCATAATGTTGGAATTTTTTTAACTGCAAAATTATTTTCTACCAAAAAAGAAAAAGAAAAAGAAAAAGAAAAAGAAAAAGAAAAAGAAAAAGAAAAAGAAAAAGAAAAAGAAAAAGAAAAAGAAAAAGAAAAAGAACCTATTTCACTTCTGCTCACAAACAGTACTAAAAGCATAGACCAAGGCATGAAAAAGGACTGATGTATTAAGTGGCATTCTATGGTTGTTTTCATGCATTTAATCACATCTGTTAATAACTTGGTGTTAACTGAGGAGATGAACAACTCACTTTGAGCATCCAGAACTTCAGAAACTCCAGTCATCCATAGAATCAAGAACCATGAGAGAATCAACAGAGCCTTGCCTGGTCTTTTGTGGTTTCAGAGGTAAAGACCTAAGGCAATGTTGGCTCTATAAGGACCAATTCATGGATGTTCACTCTCTTCATATGCTAGTAGAGAATAAAAATGTGACAAAGGTTTTCTGAAGCATATCTAAGACACCAAGGGTGGGAATGACAAGCATGTATGTAAAGGTGGATATTCCACCAAAAAAAGAAGATTTAGTCAAATTCACAGCTCATTTTGGTGAGAATCGCTATGACTACCCCTATCACATTATAGATGTCAACAGACAAAGCAAGTGAAAGCTTGGACATCAGGTCTGAGCCCATGATAGTTATTCAGAGGAAAAAGCAGCCCATTTTCAGAAGTTTCACTGTACTTCCAGATTAAATAAACTCCATACATAACCATGTACGTATTTTTTTGAACACTGACTGTACTGTAAAGACAGAAGAAGGGGCTTCTGATCACAAAAAATGTAAAACCCCACAGTTAATTGTGTCCTCATCTTTGGAAGAAAGCACTCAGTTTTGTGGTGGTAACATATTGCATTTCGTGGAGAAGAGGATTGACAAGTGCCCAAGTAATAAAATCAGAGCTGTAAGAAATGTCATGGAGAGTCAAATGAGACTCTGGAAAATGAAGGAAGTCAGAATTTTTGTTTGCCTGCTTGAAAGCCTTGCCTTGCCTGAAGATCTCTTGAGCTTTCAGAGAAGGCAGCAGCGAAGCAGTGTGTTTTTGTGTGCTCTCTCAGATTATGTATCTCTGAAACACAGTGAGGAAGAGTGGAGTTTGAGGTTTTGATTTGGCTACTTTGTCTTTAAACTGGAATTACTGCAGCAGAACAATCCAAAGAGCCCAGAAGGACAGTGGTGTTTTTGCAGAAAAGGGAACTGTTCTACCAGGGGATTTCTTTTCTTGTCTATATTTAAGCAAACTCCTTACCTAAGGCTTTCAAAAATGCAAACAAATTAAACACATTTTAAAAATTCCCAGGCAAAGAGGTGCTACTAAGGGTACTACCAAAGTCTGTCATCCTTCAGAGACCAGATAACTTCAGTGGCCTTGATATCAACCAGGAGTTGGAAGCAAAATAAGAAGAGAAAGAGAAAGAGGAAGAGGAAGAGAAAGAGGAAAAAAGAATAAAGGAGAGAAGAAAAACCTGGGCAGAGACACTAGGGCTGTTTACAGACTTTTGGCTCTACAGGGAGTGAAGTCATCGCAGAAACAATATCAAACCAAATGTTTCTTAAAACTTAGAAAAACTTGAATAACAATTTATTGCTCCAACAAAACCAGGAGTTTTCACAAGAGCTGTCAGCTGTTTTGCTGTACTGGTGTGTTGCAGCTTTTGCATTGTCACAAAAATACAACTGGTAGACAAGACCATTAATTTTTTCCTTGCATCAAAAACTTTCTGGTTTTTAGCACAGAACAGAGGAATAGCCGTAGGAGACCAGAATAAAGGTCTTCTTCCTGTGTGAGCATCCAAGGCACTTAGTTAAAATATTCTAAAGCCTCACCATTCTTTTCCACTGATTTTGGGGTCTTTGCCCAGGGATGGGAAAGTGATACCTTAGTCCCACACCTACTACCACCTCCACTGTTTCATGGATAGGGTTTATGGTTTTCTTATTAACGTGCTGGTAGTGAACAAGTTTTCTTAATGACTTTTCTGTCTCAGCAGCTATCACAGTGAAAGCAGTGGGGATGTAAGGGGTGCACCAATGGCCATGATCAAATCTGTGTGGAGCAAGATGGAGAGGATCCAGTAGACTGTATCTGTTTAATTGTCCTTAGATTTCAGTGAGTGTTGGCTTTAGTTTTCCCAGTTAATGCAGGTGCTTTTATCTTTTGGCGATTATAACTGAAGTAGAAGGATCCTTCTCTGGTTCTGTTTTAAAAAGACATTAAAATATTTTTTTATTGAAAGCTCATTTAGAAACACAGAACCATAGAAAACTTAGCTCCAAAGATGGTCTCTTGACAGTAGCCCAGTCTAGTGGAATTTTATCACTGAGAGGACTTATTTTCCATAATAGGATTTCAGCTACCTGAGATGACTTTAACCATCTTGAGACTTGATGGAATTATAGAATCATAGAATACCCTGAGTTGGAAATGACTCAAAAAAGTCATGAGTTCAACTCTTGGCCCTGCTCAGGACAGCCCCAAGAGTCACACCATGTGCCTGAGAATGTTGTCCAAATGCTTCTTGAACTCTGTCAGGCTGGTGCCGTGACCAATGCCCTGGGGAGCCTGTTCCAGTGCCTAAACACCTTCTGGGAGAGAAACATTTTCCTGATACCCAACATAACCCGCCCCCAACACAGCTTCAGGCCATTCCCTGGGTCCTGTCACTGGTCACCAAAGAGAAGAGATCAGTGCCTGCCCTTCTGCTTTCCCTCACAAGGAAGTCGTTACTACAATGAGGTCTCCCCTCAGTCTCCTTCAGGCTGAGCAGACCAAATGGCCTCAGCCACTCCTTA
Organism: Motacilla alba alba; assembly: GCF_015832195.1. Classification (NCBI taxonomy): domain Eukaryota; kingdom Metazoa; phylum Chordata; class Aves; order Passeriformes; family Motacillidae; genus Motacilla; species Motacilla alba. The sequence goes on from NC_052016.1 coordinate 90,369,718, forward strand.
TACAGCTTCTCCTTAAGGTCTTTCACCATAATTGTAGCCCTTCTTTGGACCATCTCTAATGGCTTTATATCTTTATTATATTATGGCACCCAAAACTGTTCCCAGGTCTCGAGGTGAGGCCACCCTAGTGTGGAACAGAGCAGAACAATCCCCTCCCTTGCCCGGCTGGAGATGCCGTGTCTGATGTAGCCCAGGACAAGGCTGGCCCTCCTGGCTGCCAGGGCAGGACTGACTCATATTCAATTTCATGCCAATGGAAGGTCAAAATATGTGATTAGTGCCCAAATTGAGGGTTTTCTCTCATATCTCCTTATTAGTTGGAGGATTCAGGCTGTTATGCTTCTGTTTCATCCAGGTGTTATAAAAACACACAACTTGCCGGTGCCACAATTAGCAAGTGACAGGCTTCTGCTGGAGAGTTCAAATGCTCAATTTCCAACATTTCCCATTAAATACATATACATACGTACATCTGCTACCTGTTAGCAATCATATATTAAGTAATTTTTTCATCTAACACAGATTAGAAAGAAGAAAAACGGGAGGCAACAAATAGGCTTATGGGAAGATTGTATACAGAACTCTTTAATAGTACTCACTTTGTATGAGCAAGTAATCTTTCTTAAGAGGTTTGATCTTGGCTTCATACAGCAAGCATTCATACAGATGTCAAATTTCATTCCTGATCACAATCTCAGTATGGCTGTACCTTTTTTGAGACACTGAGCCACTGGAGATCCTGAATAAACCCCTTAAGTTGTTCTTACTTATTCTTTTGCATGTTGTGGAAAAACAGTAAAATAGCTTCCAAAGCAATACTGAAATATTTTTTTCTGAAATACTGCAGTATTCATCATAATAAAACCCAGAAATAGTCCAAACTTAACTGTTCATAGAAAATGCAACCAAATACAAGGAGACTTTTAGAGATCAGATCTTGGGGAATTGTCTTTACAGCCAGTGCTCTTCTCCTTGCTTCCAGGAGCGAGAGAATATGAAAAACCTCTTAATTTTTTGCCAATAAGGTATATATGCTTCAAGAAAATCAAGTTGCTCATTTCACTTGCATTTCATCACTTCTTCAATATCTGTTACTTCTTCAGTTTCTTGTTTTTTTAATAAAGTCATATATTCTGTCTATTAAAGGAAGAATGTAACATTTTGTTAGTGTTTCATGCATGAGATTAGTCACAAAGTCATGATTTATGAATCTCCTGTCATTCAAATTTGTTATTCATTGTATAAAACCTGTAGCAGGACTCTGTCAATTAGAAGACCAAGGAAGACATGTCTAGATGATCCCTCCATATAGCTCCCAAAGAGGTGCAAAGACTTTTCAAGTAAAAAGCTGGAAAAATCATCTTTTAAAACATCAAAAAGTTAACGTGATGAAGGAAGAGAAAATAAAAGTATTTATAAAGGCTCACCAGTAATTCAGTGTATCTCTGCAGACAAATTTTGTCTTCCAGACCTGCTTGCAGCCAACCTAAAGACTTTGCAAATTGCAGCAAACTGCAACATGCTGTCTAGAAGGGCAGTTCCTGCAGTGTTTGTCTGTTTGCTCCTTCTCACGGGTCATTCCAGCATTCCACATAAGTTAGCACCTCTCAGCATTCTGCTCTACTTTCTTGCTTACCATGCTCTAGAAAATTTTACCTCCTTTAGCATCATTGCCAAATACTAGCATGCTAAAACTCCTAAAGATTTCTTTGTCCCTTCTCTCCCTGCCTCCTTCTGCATTATTATTGTGTTGAGAAACCTATGCTCAGCATTATTTTAGTGATAGCATATGGCTTACAGGGAGAGCAAGGTGAAACTGCCTTTTTTCCCAATGCTCCAGGTAGACAGATTACAATTATTTCATAATGGAAAAGGTAAAAACAGACAAGTTATTTGCATGTGGACTTTCTCTGTCCATAACCCAAGAACAAGAAAAAGATAGAAAATTGATTCTTGTTTGTGTGTATCTTTCTGACAGTTAGGTCATACGTTTGAAACTAAATTTTTAAATGTCAGGCAAATGGAAAGAAAACATACCTGGAAGTCCATTGGAGAGGGCTCACGGAATGGGTCTCTTGGCTGTGGTACTATAGCAGATGTTTTTTTCAAATAAGCCCTTCTACAGTGACAAAAAGGTTTGATAAAGAAAAGACTTAGCTTGCAAACACATGAGCACATAATATATAATAATGCTCCTGAGGTACTATTTTATTTCTCTAAGACATAAATAGTATTCTTCTAATTCAAAAGTAGCTATAAATTACATAGTCTGAACACAATGTTATAATGTTGTTGTTCTGCATTTGGATGACAAGAATTTATTTTCTGACTTACTAAGGCCTCATAAGAAGCTGTTTTTTTAAGTATGTGAAAAGGAAATGTTGTCAAAACATGGAAAGAATTTCACATACCACCCCTCTACATTGCAGGGTCTGATGGTAGGAAAGACGTACTGATATAAGGCCTTGGCCCAGTATTGGAAAGCATTGTGTTATAGTAATCAAGTGGATAAGAAAGTTGGGAATCAGAAGTAGAGAGCATACTTGAGAAACATCCCACAGATGATTCCTAGTATAGCTCATTGCTGATTTTCTACCTCCCTTGTATCCTTTAAAAAGAAGCCAGAAATTTTCTGTTGGGGGAAGAAATGTTATTTCAACTACAGAATAAAAATTTCGCGCAAGAAATAAGGCTTACACTGTCATGCAAAGGAAAAATGTGAGACCTGCTGCCAGGCTTGGTATCAGAAACAGCATATACGATGAAGTAGATGTAAGTTGTTGTGTTCCTGAAAATCAAGCAATCATCAAAGTGTTGGTTAGCATCACAGGACACGAATGATTGCACAGTTGTGTGCAGTCTGCTTTTCATCAGTGTCAAACACTGCATGAAAGGATGACTTCTTCAGCTCAGAGCCTCATTGCCCTGTAGCAAAGGAATAGAGTGGCTGAACAGTGGACTGTCCACAGGAACCTGAAATCTGAGGAACTGATCCTACAGAGTATTTAAATATCCAAGGTGGCAGAGAGCAACAGCAGGAAAAAGGAGATTATAAAGTCAGGAGCAGAGATGGAAGAAGTAAAACAGCGGGCAACAGACTTCAAAAAGGTCTGCTTCATTCACTATCCCTGTGCAAGAAGCACTGTCTCCCAAGAATGATTGGAGAACTCCCAAATAGTAAGAGACATGGCAATTCTTCGACTCTCTTTGTCCTAGCAAATTAATGTGCAATGATCAATGTGTTTCCATCTGTAAGCATGAAGTAAAAATGAGGCAGACAGGTAATAACTGAACAAGGTCAAGGAAGGGATTTTTATTCTTACCAAACTCCACAGGTGTACTCCACTCTCCCCAGTTTGAGCTTACTAAACAAAGGTCCGCATCTGTTGCTCTGATTTTGACGCTGTACCTTTTTCCTGAGCTGAAGCTTTCATATAGGTAGGAGTTACTTTCAATGATTAGTGGCTAAATAAATAATAAGTAGAATGAGAATATTTGCATTATTTTTGTATAATTATGATAAAATTTTATATTTGACATTCTTAAAATCTTTCTGAGAACAGACTAGAGTGAAATAATAGAAAAATATCCCTTAGTAAATTAGATTGTTTCATCTCAGTTCCTCTTGTTTGGACATTTTATTATTGGGTAATATGAAGATGAAATTTGCTGTATGTTTCCGTGGCTCCTTAGACTCTGCTCAGCAATGGACTTAAAGGAAAAAATTCTTTAAAGATCTGGCACTTTGTTACAGTGGATATTTTCAAAACTGAAGTAGAGTTTGATCGCCAGTTGTTTTTTTTTTTTTTCTTCCATCTTTGTATTGGCTTAATCTTTGACGTAATATTTTCTGGCTTCTTACATCTCAATCCTTTTCAGAGAGTATTAAAAAAGAAAAAAATCCTCACATTTTTTGTGTTACACAGAATAATGATCCATATTCTTACATATATATGAATCTGTTAGGAAGTAAAAAATAATGTAAAATGAAAGATTTTTTGAAGTAATATCAAAGTTCACATGTGCAGGTGTTTTTGTATCAAGTTTTATAAACAACAGTTTAAAACTTCAGATTTAAAAAACTTATCAAAACTAAGCATGTGCAGTACATTGAAACAGGTAGTGTGAAACCAAACGAATTGTGTTGGAGGACACTCTGATACAGAAGAAATTACAATATAGCATAAATCTTAGATCAATACAGACTTACTGGTTTAGGTGTGGTTTTGGTGTTTTTCTCAGCATCAGCCTAGCAACAAGAGGAAAGTTTAATTTTTAAGATTATTCTTTTCTTACTATATAAGAAAGGGTCTTCCCTCATGAAGTTTTGATTTTCGGGAAGAAAAATGTATGTAAGATTTTAAATGTTTTCTTTTAAAGAAGGCATTTAAATTGTGAAATTTAAGCTGTTCTTCCACTAAGTGGTTTTTCCTGTCCACTGATGCTCTGAAATATTTCACCATTTCAATATGATTACAGAATTGAGCATCAAAGCACAAAAGAAAAAAAGGCTCAGGTTGACAAAATGTTTACATTTTAATTGCTAAAACAAAGTATCTAAAATTTACCAATCAACTCAGACAATATTTTTTCTATTTTTTTTTGCCTGTGTATCTTTTGCATTCTTAAATATTTAATTTAGCTAAGTAATATCTCCTTTCTTCTTTTTTTTTTTTTTGTTTTAATTTTTCACTGTTGGAACAACAATAAGCTCACAAATATTTTGAACTTTATTTTTGAAAGATGCAATATGACTTTCCATATTCGTTTAAGCTTTCAAAAGGAGGGGATGAGAACAGGAGATTACCTGTGGAGAACAGGGGATTACCTGTGGAAATAGAGACAAACAAAATGCTGTTAAATGTCATAATTATTCTTACCTTGTTTTCTATGACAATTTGATATTTGAAACAACTCCTCATTTTCACATGACTTGTGCGAGGTGGTTGCCACCAAATAGTACATCCATGAGAAGCTTCTGTACAGTTCACTGTGACATTTAATGGAGGTGTGAGTTTTTCTACAATAATATAACCAGAAATACTATTGATTAGTAATAGCTCTCTTCACTCTGTCATTTTAAAGATATAGGTAGATGTTTAAGTAGGTGATCTAAAAAGACGCAATTTTAGCAGTATTTCGATTTTGTCCTCATATTCTGAAGCAGGACCCCCTGATTTAACATTTCAGTTGAGGAGCCTGGAGCACCAATTTCTACAATAAGCAAAACTAAAAACACAAGCCATTTATTACATTTTACTCAATTCAGCATATGATTTCCGCAGGTTTAGTTTTATTTCTTTGGTTTAAGGTTTTTTTTTTTTAAATACTGTATTCAAATTAAACAGAATTTTTTATTAACATTCTTCCATTAAAAAAAAAAAAAAGGAGAAATTTGCTCACAGCATTAAGGTAACTGGTTCTTTTCATCATGTGGATGAACAGAATTATGAGATAATAAGACCAACATCTAGACAGTCCCCCTCAGGAATCCTTAGCTAGTTAATTCTAAAAGATGACAGCTTTTTCTCAAAGAATAAATATTTGATGGAAATGTTCAAAATTTTCTGACCTATGATTCCAGATTTTTTCTGTATTCATTAGTTTTTGTCCATTCTTTTACTTCAGGGTGGAGAAAAAGTGAAAAAAATACCCAAAGCTAATATGTAGAGAATTATTTTTTAAATAATTTCTTCTTCCCAAGGATGAATTCTTCATTCTTTTAACATATAACTGGAAATTAAATTAAAAAAAAAAGCTTACCTATTTTGTATAGCAGTATCTTCTTCTCATATGACTGAACACTTCGTCCATTTCTGGATCCATTTACCAGGAAATAAGCATTGTTATTTTCTATTGTCACGTTTTGAAATTGACATCCTATGTGCCTTCCGTAGGTATCTTTGATGTAATTTTGGCATTCTGTGATATCTTCATTCCTTTACATGAAATATTGTATCAACAAAACATTGACAATGTCACATGTCCAACCAGAAATCAAAATTCCCAGTATTCAAGCAGACCTACTTACTCCAAGGGCCTCCAGTACAGGAAATATTGGGTGTCTTCTGTAGCAGTCCTGCCCACATGCCAGGTGCAGTTCATGAACGAAACATTAAAAATGACACAGGAAAAATTTGCAATGGCTGTCCCATTCATGCCTGCAAAACCAGAAAGAATACCCCATGTCCACTCTGTAGACAGACTGAATAACTCCTCAAATAACACAGATCTTTGCAAGCTTGTTTAGCAAATTTTTAGCTACCTGCTCGGCATATCCGACTGTACACAGTTTTGGTCTTGTTGTTTTGTCCTTACTTGAAGATGGCATGATATTATTTCTGTTGAGCCATGAGGATTATCTAGCATGGTTCCAGAAGCCATAGATGTGACTGGGATTTAACTGATTCTTTAATCAACTCAAGCACAGGGATTAAGAGGAAGTTAATAACAGAGACAGTCACCGTGATGTCCTTTGTTTAGACCCCCTGTTTAGCTGAGGCCCAGTCTACAGTGGAATGTAAATTTTAAAACCATGAGCAGGGTGGCAAAATTCTCTCTGCTGTACTTGTATCAAGTGCTCTGACTCTTGGTTACAAAGCACTGGCAATTTAAATAGTATGTCCACCTCTTTCTTCTGTGTGACAGCTGGCTGGTTACAATCTCACCCAGAGACTGTTTCCTGAAGCTAATCCCTGCAAAAATGTTGCAATGTCGAAGAGCGAATGATGTATTTTTCAACTAGGAACTGAAACTGGCTGTTAATCTCTGACAGTACCTTGGATTCAAGGATAGGTGGAATCTTATTAGCACAGAACATGATAGAAACAGGCCTGAATATCGGTATAATGAGTGTAAAATCAAGACAAAGATGGAGCAGAAGTTTACAGCTTGCTTAAGTTAATTCACAGCCTATACTCACAGCCTGAATGAATTCCTTGTGTGTTTCTCCCTGACCAAAAGGCGTGATCTCCAACAGGAAATGATGAACATTCAGTACCTCAACAGCTGTCATTGTGAATTGAAGCACTGGGCCACAGCTTCCCAAGACTAACCCAACCACTCTTAACTGAGTTTAAGCACCACAGACATAACATTTGCATTTACCTCTCTAGTTAGCCCTAAAACTCCACATCTGATTCTTACATCTGTGGAAATAAAGAGAATTTTTTTAAGATATGAAAAAGCTGTCAAAGTACTACTAGATTTCTAGAAATCTTTCTCTCTTCCAAGGGAAAGCTTGCAACTTTTTCAAGAGCTTGATTCAGCAGCATTTCTTTCAATGGCAGTGTTGGCCTAAGCATGCCCTGTCCTTTCCCATCCTTCATTGACCCTGCCTGATTCCATCCTATCCCCCTGGCTGTGCTTATGCCACTTCTTGTGGGGCCCTGTAGTGAGTGGTTTTGAACATGTGATCATCATTACAACTAATGCTCCTCTCAGCAGTTTTTTTCTTTTTGGTTGGTTTTTTTATCCTCTATTAGAAATAGTGGAACAAGCTTACTTGAGATGACAGTGTGGACTAGCAACTAAGAGAAGAACTGTCTAAGCTATTTCTGTAGCTGTAATAAATACTGACCCATATTTAGTCACCAGAGGTAACAAAGCTCTCAGCAGGGAGTTGTTTACATTTAATTTATGTGTAAGTTTTTATATATTTAAAAAACTACTTTTGAGAGTTCTGTCATTACAGTACTTGATGAAGTGATGGAGAGCTTGGATCAGTTCTCTGCTACAGATTCACTTTATGACCCTGGGCCAACCAAGTCTGTGCACTTCACTCCCTCATTTGCAAAACAAATAGAGAAATTGTCTTCCATGAAGAAATTGGTGAGTAAATGCAGCAATCTGAAGTATGATCACAGGTGCTATGCAAGGGTCTTAGAGAGATGGGCTTCCTCAAGCCTTTAGCAATGCTGTAAATCTGAAGAAAAAAGGGTTATCCTGATTTTAAATCAGTTCACAACCTGGTTCTTGTGAGATCCAACAAGCAGTTGAAGTGTTAAATGACAAAGGAAATATTCAGGCATATGCTGTGAATATGTATGAGTCTTTCTATACCTGCTGCTGACTGGACCTTTTTTCCAAGGTTTTAGGGCTTTTTTTTTTTTGCATTTTTTATTTATTCACATTTCTGTGGTTATGCCAAAGAGATTCTAGCAAAGTATATAAACACCACTACCCTTTCTGTAAGGTTTCTTTTTGAGCCTACTGTATTCATCCAACACTGTCAGCATTACCTTTTTGTTTTTAGCAGCACCTGGAATAGAGCTAAGCCTTCATGAGACTTTTAGCCCACATTATTTCAAAGAAACACTGAAATTTTTCTGCCTCCAGTTTATACTGAGGACTAGATAAATTTCTCTAGTGTCTTTTTGCTTAACCACTCCCATTTGAAATACCTCATATTTGTCACTTACACATGTTTATTTCCTTAAAAAATGGTAGGGCCAACAGCTACTTTAGACCAGTTTATTCAATCTAGTCTGGGAGAAGATAAATGAAGACTGCACCATATTTACTTTTTGCAATGCACCAAAAATATAGCCCAGAGGAATCTCTCTAATTCTGAGCTACCCACCTTTGTCAGCTAAATCCAAGAGGATTCATTCCTTTGCTTTCTTACATCATCTGGAATTCACATGTAATTACTAAATATACTGCCACTATTATTTTCTCAACTGAAAATTTATTATTGAAAATGTCTTTTTCTCCTCATTCTTACACCTATGCAAGTATCACGTGCTGCTTCTCTTTAGGAAAACAGTTGCAGTAGAAGAACATTACTATTTTCCTCAGAGATGTTTCAAACTTCCTTCCACACCTCAAATACGTCCTGCGCAGATTGTTGATGAAAATCTTTAGGAAAATCAAAGTATTTCTGTGTGAAGTCGTTTCCTTCCTGTACTACATTTTATAAAGTTGCTATTGAAATTGGCTACTGCTAGACTCTATGCTACAGCACAAGTTATTTTTCAGAGAAGCCCAAACCCTTCCACGGGGGATAGTCATGTTAGAAATTCAAAAGCTGAAATGCTGCTGCAGTGTCTAATCTCATCTGGGTTGATTGGAGAGGAGATTAGATGAGAATAAAAACTGTCCAGTAACCTGCTGATTATGAGTAACACAAAGCCATATGTTTTATCATATTTTGATTCCACTATGACTTTATAGCCAATGAAAAGGAAGGTTTGTAACTGAAAAAAAAATCCCAAAACTTATACTTCGTTTTTAATATGACTATTTTTTGTTAAGGGAAAGTCTGTGTTGAGTACAGTACATTAAACTTGACCTCTGAGATTCATTTCCCAGCTTTGCTCCTGAAAGACTTTGAAAGACATTATTGTCAGTTAAATTAAATATATTAATATTAAAAATATTAAATGGAATTACTGCTTCCATGTTGGATGTGCTATGAGGGTAAGATTATGCCTGCGTTCCTGCAGCACTTTCAGGGAATTGTGTGTATGAAATCGTCTAAAGTATTAAAATCATGGAAGAGGAAAGACCCTGACATACTTCCATTCTACTGGTGCCTAAATGCAGTACTTCTAAAAGAGTTCACTCCATTTAGTGACTTGACTCTATGGACATAAAGACCTAAAATCCAAACATTTCCAATTTGACTGTGTTTTCAAGAGACAGTAACAGGCTCTCCAATACTGTAATTCAGGTTTAACTTAACAAACAAAATACTGCTATGTGGATGAGACCAGTAACACTGGAAACTGCAAATTTTAAAATATAATTCTACAATTATTTTCAGATTGTAGAAAAAATATGCCATCAAAATATTGCCTAAGACATTTATCAGAGGAAACCAGACATTTGCTATCAGATAGTGTCTATCCAACCCTCACAGTTGTTTTAACATTAAAACTAGCAGAAATGACAAAACTCAGTATTTCTTTGCCTAGCTTCTTTGGAGTAAAACTAAAGAGAAACAGAAAAGAGAAGAGAAAAGAAAACCAGACAATACTAAACCTACCTTGTCCTTGAAAAGCTGTTTCCCTGTGGCGTTTACAGTAATGGAGAACAAGAAGGATAGAAACTATGACTTTGCCTGGTGTATTTTTGCATGTTCTGACAATGTCATTTCATTGCCTCATTTCCCTTATCCTGACTTCCGTTAAACCATGGGGAGAAGCAGGGTCCCTCCCGGCCTTGGGACAAAGGTCAGAATAGAGGGACGCCCTCTTCATTACTTGATTCACATAATTTCCAGTAATTTCTGTCACACATTTTTCATATAAATGTTTGTTCAGGGCACCACCTGAAAGACAGATGAACATGGGTCTTCCTTCTGGCTCGGGTGTAGGTCAACTATGATTGCTTCAAGCCATGCCACTGTTTTCTGCTTATTGCTTAGGGAGACTGCCTGGTACAGGAGTATCAGCCCAGTGCTCTGGCCTGCAGAAGAGCTGCTCCCAGCTTTGCGCTAGCCAGCCTCATTCCCTCTAGGTGGGTAACAAACCATGTCACCGGTCTTGACAGCCTTCCTGCTTTGTGTCCACATTTTTCTGGGTTGGGTAAATTCGATGCACAGATCAGGAAAAGTTTCTGTATGTATGAATTGTCCTGAGTGTACCAAAGCAACAGCATGTCACTTGTCTGTGCTGATGTCCTGGAATTGAGAAGCATAGAACCTGCTTCTTCATGTACCCCAGTCTGAGTACAGAGCCCTCTGTCTTCTTCATCTTTAAATATTTTTAACAGAAAAATGAAGTCATTAAAGTAGACAAAAACATTTAAATCTCATTATTTATGATGCTCACTGAGTGTACTACTATTCAGTGTTATATCTCACTGGAAGAATGGTAAATCATATAAAATCTGTCCTCCTTCTGTTTGTCTGGGTGTTGTACATCTTCAGTCTTTGTTCTTGTTCTTCTGGGCAGAGAAGGAATAGGTAGGGGATGGTTCTTGAGATATTTCCTCTTCTTTAGGTCTCAATTCCTCAATTTTATTCACAGAGTAAATAGCAAGGCACTATCATGTACCCTGCTATGACATTTCACTTCAGGACCTGCAGAAGTAAAGACGTCTGATTGCTGCTCCGCAGAGGAATTGAAAGAGGTCTGCTGGACAACTGCAATAATGCCGAGACTTTTGTAACTACTCAATTTCTGTAATTCTTGAAACTGGACCCTGTTCTCTTCTCCGAATAGAATTATTCTTGGAACCCTGAGTCCCAGTACAAGAGAGGTTGGGGGATGGTGTAACTGCTACAGCGAATTAGGTTACCAGAAGCTGAGCTGGAATAAATGTCTTAATTAATTTTCAAATAATTTTTCTTAATAAAATTTTCATATAGATTGGAAAAGGTGGAATCTTCAATATTTATACAGAGTAAACAACATTCTATCAGTTTCGGTGTAGGCAATTTAATTAATAGTATGGAATGTAAGACTTCATGATTATACCCAAGATCACCTCTGCAGAGGATTTGGGGTCCTACCCAAGCATCCCGGTCTTGTCAATTAGAATTTCATAGCGGTGTTTGACCCAGACATGGATGACTTCACCAAGCCAGGCAACCTGATGATGAAGTTCTCCTTAGCTGCTATGCAGTCTGAAGGATGATTTGATTTGATTTGATTTGATTTGATTTGATTTGATTTGATTTGCTTAATGAAAGGGAGGGAAGTTGCGTGCCAGAGCAGTCGAAAAAAAAAAGGCATCCTTTTCAAGACCAGTACATTTTACCACAGACTTTTTGGGTCAATCTGTATTCTTTTTAAAACCAGAATAAGTGTACAACTTTTATATTAATAGCTTTGTAGCCTTTAATATAAAACATAAAAGTTCCACAATTTGCATTTAGTCTTCTTCATAGCTAATGCCAAGAGTGAACATTGCAGTTATAGTAATGAAGAGGTTAATAATCAAAATACAATCTTTGCTTCATTTCTGATTTCTTTGCTCTGGTTTAATCTATTTTAAACCAGTCACCTTTTATGTGAGGTATCTAGAAACAGGAAGGAAAGTGTAAGCAGAAGTTTGCTAGATATGAATTTGTCTGTAAGAGGACCAAAAATCTCCAAACGCAGCACCTCTGAGTATAGGGCTATCCAGTAGGTACACTTGACAGTTCTATTCTGGATATTACAATACCTGAAAGCTGAATTAAAGCTCAGGTCCTCACTGTGTGGGGATGATGCATCCAGACATTTATTTTCGTTTACAAGCATTAGTTTTCCTCCTTATTTCCTTTACTTTCTTGATTTAACTTGTTTGTACCTGATCCTAGGCTACCATCATGTGGCCACTTTGAGAATCTTCCCAAGTAACAGAAACAAAGGCTGATTACTCACTGAGCCTGGAAAGCAGCAAAGCACTGCCTGCACACAAGATGAAAGCCACTTGGAGATTTCTGAGGGCATAATTTTCCTTCTTGATGGCACTCAGATGTCCCTTATTTAGACATTCTGTTCTTTGTTTTGTGTCTGTTTTATTCTACTTTTATTCTCCTCCCCTGCAAACTCTGAAAAAACACACCCTAAATTCAGAAGGAAAATTTTTCTGTAAGTAGCAGCCTTGGATCACTCCATGCATTAAACTCTAAAACACATTTCTACCCACACATTTCAAACTAATTTTCAAATCATCCCCATGTAAATGCCTTCTGTAAGTCCTCTGATATGGTCCCCCTCAACAGCCTTGCCTCTAGGTTGGAGAGACATCAGTTTGACAGATGGATGGTTAGATGGCTGGATGGGTTCATCTGGAGACTTAGAGTCAGTGCCTCAATGCCCAAGTGGAAATCAGCAACAAGTGGTGTCCCACAAAGGTCCATGCTTGGCTGAGCACTATTTTACCTCTTCAGCAGTGCCACAGCCATCGGGATCAAGGGCCCCCTTCAGTGAGTTTGTGAATGGCACCAGGCTGACTGGTGCACTTGTTGCATTAGAGGGAGGGGATGTCATCCAGAGGGAGGCTTAAGGCTTGACAGCCTTGAGGAATGGGCTCACATAAACTTCATGGAATTAATAAGGTCCTGCTCTGTCGGGTTTCCAGCCCCGGATTGGGGTGACCCTGAAAGATGGAAAAGTCTCTCCTCCAACCCGTGCCTTCGAAGAAAGACTCAGTAGTCTTCTGTTGTCTGGTCTCAAGGTAGTTTATTGTTGGTTATCTACAAGATTCTTCTCCCTGAACTGCTGTGGCCCGTTCAGCAGCTCAGACAAAGGCACTCTGCCCTCCCAGGAGGCTGGTGCCATCTTTTATATCATATATTATGTACTACATGTTTATGCTTTTTCCCCAATGCCTACTATCTATATTGAATAGTGACTTTCTACTCTAAACCAATCTGTGAGTGCCAACATCACCAAAGACATGGAGGCTTGGAAGGAGAAAGAAAGAGGACAGGGCACACCCAAATCCCTCCATCTTAGAAACCCTGACCCTCATGTACAAAACTTGGACCCCTGCGTACAAGGCTTAAAATCCCCCTGTACTGCACTCAAAAATCCTTCCTTTCACTTCGAAACTACTTCTAATACAATACCTAAACTTGTGTGTGTGGCTTGTAATTCTTCATACAGAGTTAGTAATTTGCTCCATGGGCTAAGATTGAAACCCCACGTGTGTCTTTGGCTGCATGCCAGGGTCTCAGAGCCCCCTGCCAGCGGCTCTGGCCATCCAGGGCACCCAGAGGGATGTCCTGGGTTCCGACACTGCTCCTGGGTTGGGGCAATCCCCAATCTCAGAGAAGCTGTGGATGCTCTTTCATTGAAAGTGTTCAAGATCAGATTGGGAGCAAGGTTGGTCAAGACAAGGTTTGAATATCCCGTCTAATCCAAACCATTCTTAGATTTTGGTATTTTATAAAAAAAAAAAAAAAAGATTGCAGTAAACACTCTCCAAAGCTCATGCATCTGAGCTAGTATTTCAGACTGTGACTCAGATATGGAAACATCTGTTTCTATATATCTGCAGCTGTCAGGTTAGGACAGCTAACAGAAGAGACAGAGATCTCCAGGTCACACAAGGTGATACTGTGAAGAAAGACTTTGCACCAAGTAAAGGTACTTATACTAGACTCATTTATGTTCTTGCAATGACAGAAATAGAAATTTAAAAGAAACTACATGGTTGATATATTCCTTGTAGAACCAAACTGGTTTATTTGTCAGAGCACTTTATCAGGCAATAATCCACATTGGAGTTGGAGTCTACCACAATTTGAAACCTAAATCCAGTCTCCAACCAAAGTGGGTATTTATTGTGGTGTTAACATTTCACCTTAGGCTTTTCCTTGATGTACACCAAATTGTTCAAAAAGTGGAAAACTGGAAATAGTTTTGATAAGGACAGCGGGGCAGAACAGCATTTTCCTCACTTGATAAGGATAGTGGAACAGAATAACTTCTTACTCTTATCAAGGACAGTAGAACAGAAAAGCACAGCCTTGAAGAAATAGATGAAGGATGTAACTTAGGCAGACAGAAATCATGCAAAATGCAAAATCATGCAAATGCAAATCATGCAAAAATCAGGACACCAGCTCAGCTCTGCAAGGCTGACAAAGCAGAAGTTTTGCAAAGCAATTATATTGTGCTTACTTAAATGTGGGGATTGAGGAACAGCCACCTAAAAAGGACACCAGGCACTGAAGACAGAGCCCAAAGAACAACATAAGGGATGTGATTATGTAAAATAAAATCAAGGAGGTGGGGATATCTAATGAATACATAATCAGTGTGCATGGTAAATCCCTGTTCACCTCATGCTCAGCACACTTGATTAGAGGAAATATCTTTGGGGTGACCAGCATGCTGCAATAGAGAATGCCTGCTTTCTAATACTCAAAACCTTGCTAGAAGGTTTCTATCCAGCCAATTTCTGTATCAGATTAAATGAAGGTTTTTAGCTACAGATATTGTTAGTTCCTAGTCCTAGATTTTATTTTAATGATTTATTTTATTTTAATATTTAGTATTTTTTCCCGAAATTAAAGCTCCATACAGTGGAGTTACACAAGACTTCAAAGATGGGATTAATTTCTAAAGTGTAGATTAAAACTGCTTATTGTATTCACCTATAATTTAGTTATGAGATTCTGTGCTAGTTTTAAACTCTGTCAACAGAAATGGATTCTTTCTGGGCGAAAATGAACAGGGTGAGGAGGGTGCTGTTTGATTAGAGTGTATTTATTTTAATTGAAAATAATGACAGCTGAATTTGATTTGCGTAGATAAAAATATCTGACAGAAAAGATAGAAAATTCTTTATTAAAGAATTCCTTTGCCTTTAAAGTTGCAGTGACATTTACCTGATTATTCCTAGAAAGATGATATGCATCAGTCTGAAATTGTGGTTCTACAGCACAGAAGTACTTGCATTTCTTTCCCACTCAGCATTGTACTCTCTCTCAGAGAGAACTGTGCTAAAGCCACTTCCAGTATAGGCTACTCTGAGTTTTGTGTGAGAAAATATTAAGGAAGTAAATTAATTACGTGCTTCCTCTGCCATTCTGTATTTCGTGGAAGACTTGGGCTTATCATGTTCTACTAGTGAAGTTTGAAGTTTTGCATTTGAGCTATTTTATTCTTAGATACACCTCATTTGTTGATTCATTGTTGAAGTTTGTGAGATACAGCATCCAAGCAAATTCAGCTTTCTTTTTTTCAAGACTTTTTAACAACTATTTGCCCTGCATTTTTCAATTTGTTGCAATTTTCCTATGAGATTTTTAGAAAAGAGACAGTGCTCTTAAATATTGAATAGCTCTTAGTATGCTGTCCACCCATATTGAGGGCAGTCACTCTATTAAAGCATCTCTGTTTTTAGCTGTAAAGGAAGCAGAAAAGATCCCTGACTGCAGTCAATCTTTGCCACACTGATATGTCCTTTTCAGGTTTAGCAGCCTTCTTTACTGACCTGTTGACCACAATTTTTCCTAATTTGGCTAATCTCTTTGTTCAAAGGACATGTACAAAACTCAGCCATGTAATCATAGGTCTAATCTAATGGAAGATAAGCAATGTTAGTATTTCACTCAGCATATGGGGACGGCTCTGACAGAAAAACCTCTTTAGCAAATTCTCCTTAAGGTATTGGAAAACCTATGTGAGATAAGGCAATGGCTTTAAATTGAAAGACAGCAGATTTTGATTGGATATATTTGAAGAAATTCTTTCCTGAGAGAGTGGTGAATCATTGGAACAGGTTGTCCATAGATGTTGTGGACTCACCACTCCTGGAAGTATTCAAGGCCAGTACAGTTGGAGCGTGAAGCAACCTGGTCTAGGGGAAGGTGTCCCTGCCCATGACGGGGGGAGGAACAAGATGACCTTTGAGGTCCCTTCCAACCCAAACCATTCTATGAGTCTATGGTTCTTCAGAAACAAAACCTTGTTAAACTAAGGAGTAATGGTTTAATAGGAAGATAAACATTTAGCCACACACACTTGCCAGATAAAAATGAAGTGGAAGTGGCCAAATTAGTGTGACTCAGCCTAATGCAGGGAACAGTTTAAAAGAGTGATGACAATCCTGAATCAGCAGGGCAAATGTGTGAACTCTGATGTCAATAGAGCTGGTTGTACTATTTACATGATAAAGTGCACTGGTAAGGGTTGAGGGGGAAAAAAGTCACGTCTGTGACTGAAAGGGCAGAGATCTGACTGATTTACCAGTTAGCTGACCTGATTGCACATAGGGAGTTGAGTAAGCTGATCTATGGGAAAAGGGAAGTAACGTTGGACAGAATGCTGGAAAGGATTTGAAAATGTTAAGGCAAGCTTGATCCATAGTGTAAGCTAGAGTTTTGAGAAATTATCTCAGAATGAAGAGTATGTCACACTGGGACTCCCCAGAACACTAAATGGGGAATTATATAAGCTTCACAGTTGAAACAGTATCATAGAGGGCTGCATCCTCTCATCTTCTCCATCAGAAAAGCATGTGTCCTTCTTGGGGCACTGAAAACCATGGATGGACTGAAACCACTGTGAACCTCTGCCTAACCTGTAAGTCTTAACAACATTTCTTTTTAAAATGTCAGGAAAATTCACTCCCCTCTCTCAAGTTTCCAGAGGCAGGAACCCTCCCTCATTTCTGATGCAGATTTCAGATGCCTTTCATTACAAATCTTCCAAAATTTGGAATAAAACAGATTTATTAACTATGTAACATTTTAGGACTTTATCAAAATATTTACTGGTTACATTTTTTTTTTAACTGATGACAAATAACAGTGTCTGTGGATAGGTTAATGTTTTCTGTGAGAATATAGTTGTTTCAAAGCTCATTGCTGCTACAACCCACTCCAGAAGATGAGGGTACACCAGGTTGCTTTTGGGGGACAGATTAGCGTGAAGTGACACTGACTGATAGATGACTATAACTGTAACTATAACTATAACTAACTATAACTATAACTATAACTATGACTAACTAGTTTATTTTAGAACAATTGGTTGCAATGAAAAGCAGGTATGTACATGTTTTTTATTATTATCCATAGTAATATAAAAGCATAAAAATAACTCTTAAGAACATGTGTAAGGGCAAAGAAAGAAAGAAAGGATAAGAGTGGAAAGATATCACCAGCCATGGACCCCGAAACAAGACTTGATTGTTGCAATTTCAATATCTCTGATGCCCATTGGTCAAACTATGGCCACAGTCTTGATCCATTGGGAATGGGGGAAACCCAAACCACAAAGCTCAGTGCATTAATATATGCTCAGGCTTGGTGAGGATGCTGAGACAGCACCCATGGGGCAGAGAGTGTTCTACTGTCTGAGGCAAGACTGTGGATCATGGGGTCTTTGATGGTTTATGACAGGCCCATGAGAAGGGATGAATATCTTCAGGCCACATCTGAATGCCCCAGCTCCTGGAAATGAGTTCTCACTCCTGAGTCCTTTGTGTAAGGGAGGACATGGCATGGTAAAAGCACTCTCCCATCTCACACCATCTGCTTCTTATAGGCCTCTTCCCTTACCTGGCTCAAACCCCAGCCTGCAGCCTCTTGTGGTAGAGGTGCACCCTCTCTGCACCAGGATGATTACTTTGAGCATGGTCATTAAAGCAACTGAAGCTTTTGCAAATGGCCAGTTGTTTTGAGTCATTAACAATTTAACATTCCAGTCTCTCAAAACTGCCTTTCAGTGAGCTTTCTTTCTCAGTGTATTGGCCCTGAACAGAGGCTGAGACACCAGAAGACCTCAATGGAAGAATTTGTATTAATGAGCTCCGGGTTAGTAATAAGGAGTTTGAACAAGCACAATTATTAATGTTGACCAATAACTAATACTGATGAGCAGAGTGCCTAGAACTGTATCTTTCGCTAATACAGAATGAATTTCTGAATATCTCTCTGGGTGAAGTGACCAAGAGGAATTATTTTCTTAGATGGTTCAGTTGAGAAGAAGCTGACATGTTTTGAAACTGAGCAAAGGCTGTTCCACAAACAAGCAGTTTATTTACTTTCCCTTGGCAGATGGATGGACATTTTCCCTCTGCCTGTCTCTGATGAATTTTATATCACCAGACTGTTTGGCTGAGAGTCAGTTTTCTTTCAACTGAGTGTTAAATGCTGCTCTTTGCTGTTGTGCTCTTGGGCAGATAGAGTTTGGTAGGGAGGAGTGTTTGGTAGGGAGGAGGAAAATTTTTCCTAGAATGATGGCTATAGCAGGTGGATAGACTTTTTTCTTTGCCATGTTTGGTTCTATAATGGACATTGACATACTTGTCTTCACTGAGAATGCCATCTGCTCGTATATGTTGTCTTATTTGGTTAGGCCACAAGCACCCTATATGAGTACTAGGAGACGCTTTATTTAATATCAGAAATTGAGACAGGAAGCAGATTTTTAGTAACTACTTGTAAATCAATAGACACTTTGCCAGTGCCAGTCCTAGTTCTTGATGGTGGCATTATTAGGAAAATCAGGACCTGAAGTTTAAAAATGTTGTAGGGAGTGTTTTTGAGTACCTGAAATGTTTTCTGCATACCAACAGGGGAGAAAAATAGAATTAATCATTCTGAAGGACATTCTTATATTCATTGTATAGAAGCAGCATGGAGATAATTTAACAATGATTCATGAAATGAGTAGAATGGAGAAAATTTTTCTTGTTTAGCATCACTTGTTTTCTAAAATTTGCTTGGTTTAAAGGTTTTATCCTAACAAGGGGAGCAGACATTAACTATTCTGCTGTCAGCACTTGAATATCTGATCAGGAATAGTTGCACAAATTAATAATCAGGTGATGATATATATGTTCTGAAGTGCCTAGGAATTTTCTCTGTATTAGGCTATGTTTCACCAGTTCTCTTGAAATAATACAGAAGGATCTCTTCCTAGAAATACTCAGGATGCATAGCTATTGTTCTAATGATAAAAGATAAATCGTTCTTTCAAGCCTTATTCTCTTAGGCTGCTTGTGGTCACAACTATTGTGATGCATCAGTAGTCTGACCATCACCCAGAGGAAATTTCTGTGCATAATGAGACATCAGCTTTTGACCAGTGTTGGGTTGTTTTATGTAGTTCATTAAATTTAAAACGGAAATGACAGAATAGTAGCAATTAGCTATTTCAGATATATCTAGTGTGATTTGAGAATTTGTATAATCTCTCTGTGCCTCAGTTCTTCACTCAGGAAAGATTAGGGATCTGATTTTATGTATTCACGTCCTCCTCCATCTCTCCCATCAATTGCAGTGCATATCCTAAGGCAGGTGTTAAATGGGCTAGTCTAATGGTTTTGTACTCACAACACTAACAGCACTATTCTTATAATTGAAATCTTTCACTGATTCTTCTTGATTAGCCAAGGCCAAACATGGCTACATAGTGTTGCACTCCTTTATAGGACTCTTTCTCACCCTGATGCAAGGTCACCATACCCTAGAGTACCCAAAACCTGCACGTTGCTCTCTCATAAATCTCTGCCTCTAGGATTCGAGAGAAACTGGAACAGAGGCATCGTATCTAAGGCAGGCTTTCACTGTAAACAGCTGGCTATTTGTTGCAGCTGATAATTTTCAGAAAACAAAGAGATGTCCGCTCCAGGAGATCTCTTCTCAAGCCTCGCATTGATGTATGTACATAAAAATAGTTTGAAAAGTATTACAAAACAATCCTGACAAAAGATATGTTACATTTTGAGACAGCACATACAGAGTAGAAGGCCGCATGACAAGTGCCATCCCAATTATATGAAACAGAAACATTAGATCAGACTTAAAGCAGAACTAAGAGACCCAGATGGTGGAAATTTAGTCACTGCAATAGAAAGCTGTGATTTCAAAATTCCCTCTGTTAACAAGCACGTATCACTTTCAGGACACTCCCTGCTATCCTTCAAGCCTGCCTCACTACTCCTTTGCAGTGAAACATGCTACTAACAGCCCAAATTTCTGAAACTTCATTTTCACTTCAGTACAAAGCAAAAGATGAGTATTTCCCCTCTTCCTCCCTTGTTGTAAACAGAGGTGGAACTCAAGAGCACCCCAAATATCCCCAGCACATGATTGCAAACACTAGCTGTGTTGACAGAAGAAACTAGACAGCAGGGACTGTGAGAAGGGAAAGACCTTGTCCTTTAGTCACAAGCATGGGACTTCACCGGCCCCACACTGGGTTCAGAGGACTGAGAGAGAAAAGGCTGTCAAGTCCTAAATAGTGCTTAAAGCACAGGCTTCTCCCCTGTTGGTATGCAGTCCTTCCTTTCCACAGGCACCTAAACCCTGCTGAAGTAACTGCAGAGTGCAGTGCTTTATGGATATTTTTAATTACATGATTTGCTGTTTTGATCAGCCCAAATCCACACGTGGTTCCAATGCATCACTTTGATGGACTGAAACTGTAACACAACTCAGTGTGAGAGTCTACTAAGGATGGAAAAAAGGTGTTGAATTCCTACCATTCCTGCTTTCCTGAATAAATTAAAAACATATGAAGATTTGAAAAATAAAATAAAAATCTTTAATCATTTAAAATTTTAAGAGAGCTCCAGAAAATGTGTGCAAAGTAATTAACTCTTTTCTCTGAAGTCAGTATTGGCAGTGAGTTATGGTGTAAGAGAAGAGGAAGAAACATACTGCAGTTGTTGAGGTGCTACCATTAATTCAAAGTAGAAATCATGCCTTAACCAGACAAAATATGCATGTTTTTCTAATAAACAGAAAACACAAGGGGAAATTAGGTTTTCTACATTTTAAAAATTGAGTACTGGGCTTTTGGTCAGGTTTGCCACTATTACCATTGGATTTGAGATTCCAAGTCCCACTCTTCTCACTTAAATAAAACATACTTCTAAATATAGTCAGAATTCTCCAGAAGCATTTACCTTCCTTTATCTTAGTTCATCATTAGAAAAATGTGGGTTTTGTACATCCCCACCATAAGATCATGTCTGATAACACCAGAACAAGGAAGCAATTGGCTTAAAGCACTTGAGGTAAAGTTGGTTTAGCCTTACCTTGAATTGTACTATCTAGCTTTAACAAAAAAAAAAAAAAAAACAAAAAACAAAAAACAAAAAAACAAAAAACAAAAAAACCCAACAAACCCCCCCCCAAAAAAAAGCAACAACAACAACAACAAAAAAACCACAAAAAAACAAAAACCAAAAAAACCAAAAAACCCCCCCAAAACCTCTAAAAAACCAACAAAAAAACATATGGACCTAAATATATCCTTTTTTAACCAAAGACGAAGATTGATTTATTGAATCTATGTATCAGGAAAGTCTAGATATAAGTCAAAAATATTTTCTTGAAAGAAAGAGGCACCCAAAAGACAAAGCAGCTGTTTTTAAGACTTTACCATTAACAACCCAAAACATTTCTTGATCTTCCCTATAAAATTTCTATGTCTGGATTTTTTTTGTTTGTTTTTTCATTTGTTTGGGATTTCTTTGAAACATGTATTTTTAACATACATACTGAAAGAATAAAACTATTTCCATACATAACTATAACAGCCTCTGCCTAGGATGAGAGTGAAGATCTTCAGGTTTCTAGCACTTCACTGAACAATCATTGAAGGTGTTTTATGGGATTCTTCCTTTTTCAGCATTTCTGTGCTGTGTGTCCGGTATCTAAAGATGGGGAAAAGCAAAGGAGAGATGTTTTCCATGCTCTGGAAAGGATCACGCTAGCTATCAAATGATAAAAACTATATTACTTGACCTCTCAGCCCTTTATAGAAGGGATTGTGAAATATTTTGTCCAAATTTGGCAGTTTTTGAAAAGGCAATATATAATGCAGTCTTGACACCTTAAGTTCATTTTTGCACCAAAACCTGGGGTCAGATCCTTAGTGAATAAACTTTTTAATGTTAACGATGTGTCATATCTGTTCCAAGCCAAAATACAAGAACAAAAATCCCCCCCAAAAAACCCCAAAAACCCAAACAAACAAAAAACCCGAAAAAACCACCACAATTTTAATTCATTATTGTCCCTCCAAATCCAGCTTAACATGGAAAGCTGGAATGCAAAATAACTGTGAGTGTGAACAAAGTTGTTGATTTCAAGACCACTTATTATCAAGTCAGTCAGCTGCCCCCAGAATGACATTCCTAAGTTGTCAGTGGGTCTCCCAATTGCATTTGTTATAACTACAAATTACCTTACTTTATAAAGCAAGCCAGTTAAAAGGACATTTTCAGAGATAGGGCTGGGCAAAGCATCAGATATGAAGAGTTAAACAGACAGGTGCAAGATTTATTTGCTCTTTTTCCTTCTTTGTTCTGTGACTTTCTTTTTTTCTAATTTGGTGCACACTGAAAGATGCATATCAGCCACTAAAAACCAGCAGAACAATGGCAAGCAGGATAGGATCTTTCTGGGATTTCAATTTCATAGGTCACACTTCAACTGTGTGATTTAATTTCTTCTTTAATCTGACTTCTTAAAAAATAAAAGCTTATTAAAATACATAAAAAGCTTTGAAGCCTTTCTCTTCCATATATAAAAAATGAAAAATAGTAACAGCTCTGACTTCTGAGTTAGTCATGCAGAGATGTGTCTCCTTAGAGGTCCAAAGACCTTGAGGAAGGTTCCAGGCAGTGTTTGCTTTTTCGGAGGTGTGCTTCAGCCCCTCAGTGGGAAGTGGCCCTTGCAGTGGGCTTTTCTGAGGGAGTGCCTTGTGAAAAGGGAAGTCTCTTGAATCAATCTCTCACTGTAGTGCTAAATCAAGACATTCTCCAGTGCTGATCTGTCCCACTTCTCAGGCCAAACGATGCACAGGTACCCAGGGTTTAACAAGCATTAAAATTAAGGTAAGTGTTGACAAAAAGAATGTAAACAGTACTCCTCTTATGACTCTTCAGCTACCAAGAGATTTAAACTTTATTTGACCTATATTGCTTATTTCATCATTCACTGATCAATTTCTACATTTTCTACTATTAATATGGGATGGGGAGTGTTGAAAAGTATGACCTGACAACCTTAAATGAAGTCTAAATTTTAGGTAGTCTTAATCAGACAAACAGTCCCAGGGATACCCTTCATTTAAAACTGTGCATTAGAGCAATGAACAAAAGATTTAATTGTTTACTGGTTGCATTTGCTTTCCAAATTTGGCATAATGTAATTTTCAAGACCACCTGCAATTGTCCTTTTTTTTACAATTTTACTATTTATTTTTCAAAGAAAATATATGTATATAAAAACTATTTCTTAAAAAAATAACTTTTGCATTTAGGAGGATATAATAATCAGCCCAAGAAACTTTTCAAAAATACCTTTATTCAAACACATGTATAATGCAGATTTAAAATTAAATAGTTTAATGTTCTGCCACTTGAACTAACAGCTCTTAAGTTTTATGAAACTTGTTTTAGCTATTTTCATTTTTCTTTCTCTGTCTACTTCCCAAATTCACCAGGTGGGTTTTGTACACACAACCTCTGCAGCTGCAGTGGTGCATGAGCTGGCAGCTCCTGTCAGTTCTATTCCCTTTCTCTTACTCCAGCAATGCACTGCTCTAAACCAGACATTGCTGGGTACCAACCAACAGGTATTAGTTGTAGTTGAAGCTCAAAAGTGAAAGAGATGGGACAAAAAAAAAAAAAAAAAAAAAAAAAAGAAGTGGTAAAATACGTGTAGGTTCTTTTGTTTTTTGTTTTTTTTTTTGTAAAACCCATTTTTGACAGGACATGGTTTGGAAAGAAAGGTTTCTTGTTTGGTTGGTGTTTTGCATTATTGTTATTTTTTAGATGATTTAGATAGTTGAGATAATTTCTGTCGCACTAGATTAACTGGACTGTCTGCAAATATATTTGGCTAGTATGCCTTTTTCCAGAGACAAAGGAGCCAGAGAGTTTTATTAGAAAAAAATTTGTCAGGCAATGAATTTTATTTTGCACATCATGGACTGAATTTCAGCACCATATGCTAACTCAAACCTCTTTGTAACACAGGAGAAGGAGCACAAAGTCCTGTCTGCACATGTCTGAGAAGAATAGTTCTGTCTTTCAACTCATCTATGCTGGCATAAATGAAAATACGTGTTCTTTGACAAGTTGTGAATCAAAAGCTTTTTATGTATGGACAGGTTTTGTTCCCTCCTGGTCACTTTGGGTGTAATTATGCTGCAGTGCTTTCACTTTACTGTTTTTTGTGGACTAATTAACTGTATAAAAACATAAGAAATATCCTGTGGGGTCAGCCCAGCTGTCCTTCTGCTGTTCTGCCTGCAGCAGTGAGAACAGGAGATATTACTCAGAAATAATCCCAACTCTGGCCACCTCCTGCAGCCTATTCTCTAAGTGTTCCCCCAGCACCTACAGCTGCTGAATTAGGGATGTGAGCTTGTGCATGCACCTCTGATAGTTTTTTTGGTGGCTTTCCATGTACCTGCTTTGCATGCATTTGCCTGGTCCTGTTTGCAGCCTGCTCACACTGTGCAGCCTCACAGCATCGGTGGGAGAAGGTGCACGTGCTCATTGCACACTGAGTGCAGAAGTGCCTCTCAGTCCTGCACAAAAGGTACTCCTAGGAGCAACTCACCTTGGGGAAACAGCACTGGTCTCACCTGACATGCCTGTCTTTGACTCAGGTTGGTTGGCTTTTTTCTAAGCTCGTTCAGACTTACTTTGAAAGTGTTCTTGTCTGCCCCTGCGTGTCCTCTCTCCAACTGAATGCATTTATATTGACAAAAATATCATGTCCATTTTTGTTTCTAACACCAAAAGTTGTTGCTACTGTAAGATTTATTTTGTTCCTTTTCCTGTTCCACATCCCCTTTTGACTTGTATTGTCTAAAAAAATCATGTTAATATTAGCCACAAGTATTTTAACATGCTTAGTGTTTTCCATTCTCTTTTTTCCCTTTCTGCTAATTTAAATAAAGTACTTACATGTTCCTAGGACTGTTTTTGGTTGCTCCATTCCATGGAGAGGGATGAGCCACTATGTGTTGAATAGTAAACCATCAAAATTTCC
Organism: Motacilla alba alba; assembly: GCF_015832195.1. Classification (NCBI taxonomy): domain Eukaryota; kingdom Metazoa; phylum Chordata; class Aves; order Passeriformes; family Motacillidae; genus Motacilla; species Motacilla alba. Next base: position 90,395,135 of record NC_052016.1, read on the forward strand.
TTATTTTTATTTTATATTTTCCCTTTTTCCTCTTGCCACACACCCTACTGTTCTAGGAGCACAATTAATGGCACAGCTCACCCCTTCCCTCTCCAGACAATTAGAATTGGCTTCTTACCTGGGCACACCAAGCAGGAGAATTTACTCTGTTTTTGGCTGGCCATGTGCACAGTGTGACTTGCACACTATAGCTGCTGCTGGTGCTACAGCTGAGATCACTCCAGAATGAACAGAATGGGGAAACCTCTGCCTTACAGCTTTCTGTTATGATTTTTTCACAGTACTTCATAAACAAGGGCAGTATTCCTTAACTGGTCTATTTTTCACTGCATTGTGATAAAAAAAAAGATTATAAATTAATCTGTATATGTGTGTAATTTTAAGTATATGTGTATTTCTTTTCTCCAGGAAACCTCATTGTAGACTTCTTTGATGTGCTGGGAATTCACACATTTTCTTTCACCCGACCAGTGCCACTTATTAGCCAATGTATTGTGAGCCTTTTGATACGGCTCTAGGGGCTGATCCCTGGATACAGTATGTCTGAGTATTTAAAAGTGAAAATAATCAGAGCCAAGATAAATCAGTTAGTGAGTGAAAGCCTCTGAACATGGAGGCATATGAACACAGAAGGTATCAAATGTTATTTTACATAAAAGCTACCTCTGAATGAGACCCTTCAGAGAAATAGCAATGCTGTCTTGCTAAAACCAACTTTGATCAATCTGAATCTGTTTGCTCACTGTATTCCAAATTTAACAAACACCTAAAATTCTCTTGCTGATACTTTTTCAAATGGCAGGATTCATCTCTTATGGTTCATATCCTCCCAAACCAGAAAACACAAGTCACAGTCTAGGCATGACAGCTCTCTATGGTCACAAGAGGCCAGATAACACATACAAGTAGAGCTTCTGGGCTTAAATCTAGTCATGGTTATGTTGGGTGAGCCCTGCCTAATCACTTGCAGTGTCAGTAGTGTCATATCTGTGCTGTTGGCTTGCAATCAAAGCTGAGCTGTCACTCAGAACCAGTGCTCTATGGCACATGTTCTCTCTGGCCCTGGCACCCAGTCAAAGAGTGGGCTTGAATACAAACATCCTGGGAACAGCAGGCACCAGTTGACAAGACCTGTCAAATAGAAGTCATTTCATATTAACCTTTTGTACTTTAGACACCTTTTAAGCATCTAGGTGACCCTTTCCTAATATTTCACAGATGCAAAATGAAAACATCATGTTCTAACTACTTTTTCAACCAAGCTTGGAACTAAAGAGTCTCAGTTTCCTCAGACCTGTGGCCCAAAACATTTGCTATGGCACGTGTGACAGTCATTCCCATCCTGCTGATATTAAGCTTTTTCCAACATAAGATACTGTTTTCCACAATCCTGGCAAGTGGAAAAGAAGACATAAAGGGTAAGTGACTATTAACAGCTCATCCTATGCTAACTTCCTAGATCTTAATCTGAAGTTGTCAAGGCACTTTCTAGGGCCCATAGAGAGAAACAAAGACCTGCAGTAGGAGAGGTGTCCAAGACTGGCAAAAGTGAATCTCAATTAATATTGAGAGCTGCAAAGACCAGCATGATTCCCATTGCTGAAAGTCATATTCAGCAAAGCTCAGAAATTCCTGCTCCATGCAAGAACAGAGGTCCTGGTAGAGCTACTGGGCATGCAAGCCTTGCTGAGAGACAATTCCTTAGTGTACACAGTGGAGGATCCTCTCTCTATGAATTATCATTGTAATTGCAGATGCACTGAGGCTGCATAATGTTCTGTGGACCACCAAGGATGATTCAAGAGTTATTTTGTCCTGGAACAATAACCTGACAAAAGAAGAAACTAAGAAATACACTGTGAAGTACATTTTGATTTATAAGTTCTTCAATACTACTAAGGAAAGAAAAGTAAGTTCTTCAGAGGTTGCACATATTGCAAAGTAAAATAATATATTTTATTATTCAGTAGATGAGTTTGCATAATTTCCCTTTCAATACTTAGAACTGTCTACCTTCATGGAGTTTCTTCTTCCTCCTCTTAGGAAAGACTGCAGGAGAAGGAAAAGATAATACATCTTCATTTACACTCTGGTTTCAATGCTAAAGTTAAGACACAACTTTTTGCAAAAGAAACAGAAGACATAATTAAGGAGAGTGACTGGACAGAATTTACTTACAAGGCACCTCCAGGTCAACTATTTCCTGCTTGTTGTTAGGACATTCAAGCCTTTATGATAATTTCCTGTCTTACTTGGAGAATTTATGAAATCCCATTTTTATCTTATGATACTTTTTTTTTTTTTGGGGGGGGTACAGATATGTTAAGAATATGGTTCATAATACCTTGAGATATTGCAGAATTATTTCCTTTATTAGATGTGTTCACATTCAGAAAACTCCAGCTCTGCTGAGCAAGATGTCAGTATGACCCAAACACTCTTTCCATTTTCCCTAGCAACTCATGTATCACAAAAATTGCCTTCTGTATCACATGATTTCAGCAATTTTTAAAAGATCAGAGATTTTAATTTATTTTTAAGTGTGTTAGTAAGGCTTTGTTGTTAGTAGCAGATGTGCTTCCCAGTTTTCACTGTCTAAAAAGCAAAACAACTTATTTTTTCTCAGATAGTACTTTTTCATGCTTCTAGAAATAAGCCAATATAATGGGTTTGTAAAGCCAACTATCATGTTGTTCTTAGGAAACCAATATACAATAAACATGACTCTTTCTTTTTACCATTTGTTTGTTGCAGTTTACATTCAGAACCTTTCATGCATCATATATAACATTTCTTTTTTCAATTGCACCTGGCGCATCAAAGCAGAAGCTCCTGAAGATAACCAGATCTTTTTCTCATACAGGTAAAGGATGCTTAGCAAAATAAGTATGAAACCATGATTTTGTACCTAAGTCTTTGATTTAAAAAAACCTTATATTTCCTTCTCACAGACATGTAGGAAAGGTTTTTGAGTGCCAGCAATATATAAAAGATGCAAGGAAGAAAAATATTGGATGCTATATGAAAGAAATACATTTCCAACCATCAAAGAAAATAAATTTAAACATAACTGTGAGAAATTTGAGAAATAGTTCAAGAGGATTGTCTTATTACAAAGCTTTCAAACCTCAGACAATAGGTAAGTATTGTCTATTATTGTATATTATGAAAAGTTTATTTATTGGTTACTTCATGAAAAGCAAAAAAGGAAATAGGTGTAACAAAGTAATAATATTAATTCTAGCTATTTAGGCATTCATCTTAGTGTGAATGTTACACAAAGATTAAACAAAATGGATTAAGGCTGAAGGTTTTTAAATTTTTTGTCTGATTTAATAACATTATTTATCTATAATTTTAATTGAAAGAAAAGATAGGCTAATGTGAGGAAACAATATTTATAAGCATTGCACCCTTGTTTCTCCATTTTTTTATTTTATATCGTTTTTTATAGTGCTGAGCAAGTGCAAGAAAAAGAACATAAATAGTTACAAGCCTCATTTATAACCTGAATTTAAGAATATGAATGTTCTCAAACATTAGTGGTTTTTTTTTTTTAAGTTAAAAATATCTTGGCAGTCATTTTTAATTATCGACAGTTTTGAATGATCATATAAAATTAGTTTTCCTAACTTCTCTAGGAAGTTTGAATTAATCTCATGGGTAAGAAATTCACCTGAAATTTAGCAAAGATTGCAGATTCAAATGCCTTTTAAGTCTTTAACATGTTGATCATCTTCCAGACCTGTAACCTGGGAATCAGTCATAGCTCAAGGGATTGTAAAAATATCATTCAAAACTCTAAATATTTATTCTGAGTTAGATCTCATCTAACCTTAAGACATTAAAATTGTTTGCTTTACCTAAAGCTGTACACTGCAATCAGAGCCAGCTATAATCTCACACATGACAAAAAGATGAAATGAAATGAAATGAAATGAAATGAAATGAAATGAAATGAAATGAAATGAAATTGCTGCCTATTCCTGACATCCTTACAGAAGGGAGAATGGTCTGGCAGCAGTATTTCAGAGACTAAACATAAAACCCCTGCTGCTGCTTCTTCTCATGGTTCATGTCTCTTCAGGGCTCATGGTGTGCCCCCACCCTCAAAGGCTGCTAGAGCAAGCACAGCAGCTGCAGGGACACGTCATACTGCTACTCACCCTCTCTGCCCCTCTCTGGCTTTTCTCACATTGCAGCCCTGTCATCCCCAGACCTCATCGACCCTGTCGGCAGAAACCTGCCATGCACTTCTGCCTCTGCTGGGAGGGATTTTTCAGAAAACTCCAGCTGGAGTTCTTCCTTTAATAGAAATGCAGCAGCAACTGAGAAGGTCTGAGAATGCCTGAGTACTGAGCACACACTCAGGAGCAGTGCTCTAACACTTGCCATGCTAAAAAACAACTATAGATTTGATTATATGAATCCAAGGCTGAAATCCTGGACACCCAAATGTCCCTTGCTTCCAATACTGTACTTCCTCCAGAGCTTCCAATACTGTACTTCCTCCAGAGCAAGCGCTTGCTTGCTCCTTTACAGGAGAGAGAAAGAAGGATTTTTCTTAAGCATCTGCAGAAATCTTCATGTATTGAATCAGAAAAATTCTCTGGGCAAGAGATTGTTCTGAGAAATTGTGGATGCCCCACCTCTGGAAGTGTTCAAGGACAGGTTCAAAGGAGGTTTGAGCAACCTGGTCTAGTGGGAGGTGGCCCTGCCCATGGCAGGGGATTTGGAGCTAGATGGTCCTTAAGGTCCCTTCCAACCCAAACCCTTCTAAGATTCTATGAAGAATTTCTAAGTGCTCCTTCTGTAACCCCTCAGTGAGAGATTAAATTCCATTTTTTAAAGCAATAATACCAAGACTGTGGGTAGACAAAACACATGTATCCTACATGACATGGAGCCAGTAGCAGACTCAAGGTCTCCTCAACACCGACTCCGGAGAGGGCCTTCTTCTCCTTCCGCTCTTTCTGCCTTTCCTAGAAAGATACGTGGAAAACCCCAACTACATCCCTTTATTTTGAGGCACTTACTGAACAACAACTTCAAGGAAAATGTGTCACTCACTAGAATGTCTTTGGGTGTGGCAAACTCCAAAACACTCAGCTGTGTATTTTAAGGACTTATGTCCATTTGTTTTACATCTGTTTAAGTATGAGAAAGAGCACGAGGTACAGAAGGTCTCTCTGTGCTCTTTGTTTTTCAGAGAAGCTGAACCCGCCGCTCAACGTCTCAGTTTCAGTTGAAAATAGAAGTATTAAAATTCATTGGAAACCTCCACCTACTATTGGTTCAGCAAGGAAAAAATGTTTTTTGTACCAAGTGAAAATAACAGATCATAAGGTAATCAGTTTCTGTAGTAGTGCACTTAGTCTGTATAACATGGCTTCCACAAAAACAAGGCAAGCCTTGAATTTAACAGGATTTATTCTCAAACAAACTTTAAAGAAATCCCATTGACTTTAATGAATAATCCAACTTGACCTTCTGATAAAAATGAAAAATCAATACATTTTATGAAATCTTTCAGAGTCAGGCTTGTATTGAAGTGAATTTGAAGATTTTGTCCTCTATACTAAATTTGAATTGTACATTATTATCACATAGACCAGACTGATTTTTTTGTTATAGAAAAAGAAGTATCATCTGAAAGCTAGGAAAGGTTGTCAAGTACCATGGAAAACAAGATTAGAATTTGAAATTCTGGTTAAGTCTGAAATCAACAAGGCAAAACTCAGTAATAAGGAATATCCTATGATTAGGGAATACAGGTCAAATATGTCAACACAAAATAAGGAATTAAAACATAGGAGTCATCACAGAAGAAAGAAGGTCTGTGGATTGCATTGAACCACAAACTGAGTCAATCATTCTGTGTTAGGCAAAGGTCAAATGTTTTTTAAGTGTATATGACCAGCAGGTCACATGTAAGATGCAGGTTCTGACTAATTTGCCCATCTAGATGCTGAGCTTCTCCTGAAATTTCATATTGCACTTTGGGTACCACAAAATATTAACAGACACCAGAACTGGAAAAGATTTAAAGGGAAGAGAAAGAAGTGACATGGTGCACAGAGTCAAATCCACACCACATCAGTCAGTATGAAGAGACCAGATCATGCTTTCCTAACACCAAGGAAGCAAAGATTCCATGTTGCTCCATGTATGAGACTCATACTTTCCACTTTGCAACCTTCGAACATCACATTTAACTTCTACAAGCAAGGGTTTTCTCTCTTTCTTATTACTCCTAAAATTTTTAACATTGTTTATTTATAGAAGTTCAGCATTTAAAAGTGATTAGGGATTATTTAAAGATCCCTCTGCTTTAAATTCCACCACTCCATGTTTGGGCTTGATCGTTTGAAGTGATGTGCTTTTTTTTCATAGGCACAATTAAAGAGGTTTCAGGATAGCCACAAAAACCAGTGGACATCCTTCAGGTGAAAATTGAAAGATTTTATTCTAACAGAGAAGCAAGTGTAGCACACTACCCACACCCAAATCTTGAAACTTGCAGTTCCATAGTTACTGTGTTTATCCTGTATGTGGTGTGATAAAAAATGAAAGGGGAATGAGTGTTTTCAGATTCCTAATGTCCTGCCATAAATTATACATCCTTGCATCTTATCAATTCCAGTCTCCCTTCATGTTCAGTTCTGAGTTTTAACACACAACAGATGAGAGTCAAATTGTATCTGGACATAAGAACTTGTTCTGAAAATCTCTTCCTACTAGATAGATGCAAATAGTAGTATTTGAGATCCCTAGTTTATATCATCTGTTTGAACTGCAATGCAAAATATTTTGAAGTAATCCCCTAAACCTCTCTTGATAGATTGCAAATGTCACTGCAGAGAACTATAAGTATCCATTTCATAAGCCAGCAAAAAGATGTGCAGCACAAGTGAGGGTAAAGAAAGAGATTTGCATAGCAAACAAGATGTGGAGTGAATGGAGTGAGCCAGTATTTATTCACGATGGTAAGTTATGTACTTCCTACTCATAACTGTTTTCATGGGTTGTGTTATTACCATTTAATATATTTACTTCATTATTGCCTCTCTTCTTCTCCAGGCTGGTACTGGGTCATAACTGTACCTAGGGGTCCATGGCACACAGCTCTGCTGTAGGGAAGGAGAGTCCTTAGTCTGATTTCTACTTTGGTGGTTTTTACAGAACTGTTGTCCTGAGTTGTTACACCTGACTCTTGACAGCCTTTAGGAAATAATAATGGTCAGCAGCTGACAAGGTCCGAACACCACCACCCCTCCACCCCGTTGCCTTGCCCTGCAAAGGACAGCCTACACATCTCTGAAAATACTTTCAACTGGAGTTAGTAAGCCAAGAAATCCACGAAACTCCTACCATTCATCAAACCATATAGTCTTAAAGGACTAAGTCCAAAATGTCCCTTATTACACTAGTGGAATAATTTCTTATCTGACAGAGACAGGAAATGGTTTAGCTTTCATTTTAATATATGTGGTCTGGCCCCAATGTCTCACTCGAGAACAAAGTAAACAAGAGCCTTGCAATACTTTTCCTTCAGCCTCCATAAAGAAAACACCTAACATTGGTGTGCTTTCCATGATGAGAAAAATGCCTCCACATGCAGAAGCTTTTGCCATCAGCTTAGGCAGAGGGGAAGTAGTACAGTGGTGTGAAGCTGTATTTATAGAGAGAAACTTGTGTGTCAGCATGCAAAAAGAAGTACAGTACTATGGGTAGTAAAACAAAACAAGGTGAGTATCATTATTTAATACAACAGACTGTATTTTGGAATATGTCCTCTTGAAACTCCTCTTTGAGCTTCAAATACATATTTATCTGAGGACAGGAAATACCCGGCAAGACATTATTATTTTTGAAATGAATGTAAATTCAGTTATAGAGTTTACTGGATACTGGCTGCCTGCTCTATCAGATGCCTCATTGTATCCCACTAGTCTGCTGAAACCTTTTTTAGCCTAAATTCATTCATTTAATTTCAAAAGCATTCCACTTGTGAAATATCCGGAGAGAGAAACCTAATTGCCCTTCATTTTCATTGTGGTGAAGGAGAGAAATAATCAAGCCATAAGAGTCTTGAACTCCTCTTTAGAGATTCCCCTTTCTTCTCAGTAAAGACAGAGAGAGCCTAGGACCACTGCATGGCCTAGGAGGGGTCTGCCTGGCCTGTCTGCCAGGCATCAGGCCAGCCACATCTGATGTGTAGATAGGGGAAATCAGAAGAGGTCCTCCAGGAAGAGGCACGTAGATTTACTTGTTTCCTGCTAGCCTTTCAGCAGAAGAATGAAATGGAGTTGAGCAGTCACCCATTCTGGTTCTAGTTTACCAAACCTTGCTCTCAGCATCTGCATTCTCTTTTAGCTTGTTTCAACACTGCTGCTCTCCCAGCTTCCTTTACAGCTGTTGCTGAGGTTCGAGAATGACAGCATGTTTCCTCCACTTCAGAAAAGTTTATGATGGACAAGACCCCCATGGCACATAAGCTGTAATATCTGCCTGTGTTCAGTGCAGCATGATGATGTACCCTGGAGCATACTGCCCTGCACATGTGGTGCAGCAAGTCCCCTCCTTCCTGCTCAGGAAGAATCAGTGGTTTTTATAAAATAAATCTGTGGAAATATTCCATTGGAGGGTCAGGTGCTCAGCTAAATCTCTTTACATACCTCCTGTCATGCTGAGACAAATTTTTCTGTCCATTTTACTTTGTCTTCTGTGGAAATTATTCTATCTGCTCCTAATTGGAAACATATATAAATGGACATTATGCAAGTAACATGAAAAGAAAAACATCCATTCAATATTTTTGTTTTGAAATATGTCAATTTTTCTTGTGTTACAGGATATCTTTCTATTGAAATTCTTGAAGAAGCATGGCATGACCTGCTTTCTGTTTGCTTCTCCTTGACATTCTACTGTTTCATCTAGGAAATGTGCAACATTTCTTTAGGAATGCATTTTAAAAAGGCATTTTAGCTTTCATTTTAGAAAAAAGCTGAAACATCAAAATGAAATAACATAATTCAAAACATAACTAAAATATTTGTTCTGAAATGTTCCTTTGACATGAAAAGAATTTGCTAATTTTCTCATGAGGAAAACATTAATTCTCCTTTGGAATTAGCATATGCCCTCGAAAAAAACCCTCACAATTTAACCTGAACTGAGCTGTTTACTACAGAAACTTTCTGCTAAAAAAAGAAATGTTTAATCAGCTTTATTCATATGTAGAAACTTGAAATAATTGGTCTAATTTTTAGAACTGATGAGCATTCATAGATCACTTTGAAGTCTGTAGTAATTCAGAAATGTTTTGCATTTTTGCAAACCAAGCCACTAGTTTTGGTTTCAAAGTTCTGTTATTTCTGTCAAACTTAAAGCATTTGCATCTGAAAAAAAAACCAAAACAAAACAAAAAAACAACCCACTGTAAAATTGTCTACCCAAAAGAATATATGTGCTTCTTTTTCTTGCTGCTCTCCAAAATGCAAGTAAGAAAGCAGGAGAAGCAAACTTCTTTGTGGTTCAGCTGATGATAAGAACAGGACTTCCTCTTCTCCTGGGTGTGTGCATGATATAGCGTAAGCAGAATGATGCAGAGGAATTACCACAAACTAAAAAAAATTCTACTACACAGTCCAGAGGTAGTTCAGAATAAGTTTTCTGAGCCCTCATCTCAGACAGCAAGAAGAAAGTAACTTCCTTTTCATCATAAAGTGAATAAAGAGTAGTTTTGTGCTTTAAAGAAGATAAGGCATATTCTTATAAGTTCTGCCCACAAGTTTCTGAGATTTTTTGTTGGTTTCATATGAAATTTGTGGAAATAAATGGTTCCAAACTCAGAACTTTTACTCTTTTATACTTTGATTTTTAATCTAGATCGATCCTAACACCACTGTTTAACTGGCTCAGACTACAAATATTTTAAGAGCTGTCCTTGCCTGTTTTTCTTCAAAATACTTAGTTAAAACCAGTCCAAACTAGTTGTGGTTCTGAAGCTAGATATTAAACAAGAAATAAAATTTCCCAGAAAAACATTTCTGAGTCAACCAAATACATTGCTATTTTGGGTATTTTGGAGGAAGAAATGCAAGGTACAGAGTAGTAGTATTTGTTGAACAATATAAATATGTATTGATGCAATTCCTTTAGGACTATGCCAAGCAGGGTTGAAAAGGTAAGTATAATAGAAACCAAATGCTGCTTCTTGAATAAAAAAGAATATTTTGCTTGACAAAATGCTTTTATTTTCATTTGGCCTTAAATCAGTTACAGCTGTGAAGTAGTGAGGAGGCAGAAGCAGGGGACCCGTGGTGTGTAGAGATGGGAGGTAGCAGCAGTAGGAGCTCAGGAGCAGCTGCAGCAGCAGAAGTACCAATGGCAGATGGACAGAGGGTTTCATATCCAGAGGAATCAAGGCTGTGTGGAAATATCCAGTGGCTGGACAGGCCATGCCCAGGATATGAGAGCAGAATTCCAGGAAAAGGAGGGAAGGGAATGAAGCAAGAGAAAGTGCTGGACAGAGACAGCAGCAAGGCTGAGGGCTAAAAGGAGGAAGGGGAGGAAGGAGCAGTACTAAAGTTAAATGCCCTTTTCCCCTAAAAAGTCTCCAGGAAATATTTCTTTAAATCTGTGACAGCTCAGGAATAGAGCAATATTTACTTATTAGTCCATATGTAATTCATCAATCCTAGCCTCTCCCATATAATTAACATAACTTTTCCTTTTTTTTTTTTTTTTTTTTTTTAAGAAAAGACAGTGGATATCCTACTGCTAAGCCTTGTATTGTTTTGTCTTCTGGTTTTCCTTGGAGGTGTGCTGATATATGCATGTAGAAGGTAGTGTACATTTCTGATGATTGTATAAATTTCTGGTGGAAGAGGGATCAGGATGAAAGTAAACCATACAATGGATAAACGTCAAACACAGATTTTCTCAAGAAGCAGTTAATTGTGCTTTTCCAACTATTGTTCTAACAAACTAGTGCTTGATGTTATGACCCAGTGTAAGACCCTGGCACTTGTAATTCTTCTCTCGCAGCTCCTACCACAATCCCCCAGAGATCCAGTCTCACACCTTACTCTCTGATGTATTTCTGCCACTATAAATGACATTTTTTAATCTTACTCAGACAGCTGCCTCTCTATCTTCTGTGTGACTTTACCCCATGCTTTCACAGGTTCTGCATTCAAGGCCACCTATAACAATCAGACCAGAGATGAACTGCATGTCATGCTGTCCAATTTCATTTCATAATCCATGGGTGTTATAAAAGTAGTCTTTCGCTCTAAGCTGGAGAGTTTACTAGAAATAAAAAGGGGAAGTCAGGCTGGTGGAATGAATTTCCTTTGCTGTACTATTAATACCATTAGTAGAGCAAAGTGATAGTAGTGGCCCTGCACCCACCAGCAGTTAATGCTGCTAACTCTCTCTATGCCACTACTTTTCTGCCTGGCAACATAGCTTCCCTATTGACAGCTGCCTATGGCAGCAAAGGCTTTCTTGAAATGAGAAATAAACTCATCCAGGATAGGATGATAACTCAAGATACTTTAATATTTGGAAGATGCAGTGTGTAAGTGGAGCCTCTATTGAAAATAAACATTTAATTTATGACTAATCATTATTCCTGATTTGTATAAAAGAAGTTATCAATTTTAAATTATGGAAAGAATACATAAGAATATTTATTTAGGCTACAGTAGCATGCCACAAGTTCTCACTTTGCTTGGGAATATTATTTGTGTAGAAATCACAGGGGGTTTTATATACATCCAGTTCTTTTAAAACTCTTGCAGGTCAAAACCAGTTAGGCTAAAGAAGAGCTAGGGAAAATGTTGAGAAAAGTGTCTACAGTGAAAATAAAGAAAAAGAAAATTTAAATGGCTTTAGAAATAGTAGATGCCTTTCTTGGAACTGGAATATATATTTCAAAGCATTAATGTCTGTTCTGTTCCTGCAGACAAGAATAGTAGCGTGCCTGTATCACTGTCTTGCAGGTATAGATGCCTGGAAGTTTTAACCACACCTGTTCCACATCCTTCAAATAGTATCAAAACGTGGTTAGCAGATGAGACTCACCACCAGGTAGTGTGTCTGTTTTCTCTCACCACACTGACACGCATGATGTTACTTGCAATCAGATGGTACAACATTGCATTTGGAGCAGCATCTAATTAAAACAAAAAAAAAAAAAAAAGAGGGAAAAGGTATGTACAGCATTTGTAGTGAAACCAGAAGAGAACAGAAAACTTGTGGAGGTTACAGGATTGATGTCAGTAGACAGGATGGAGAAAATCCTCAGGGGACTAAAATGTCCAGTGTGCTCCAAGGTGTTTCAGCGTATCCACATTCAGTGGGCCAACATTTTAAGGAGTGATCACCCTGAGTCCCTGAGGACTAGTCTGTTATGGGATGTTATACATGTAAGCATGTATATACATGGGATGTTATACATGTCAGCCAGTTATTAAGGGGAATTTTTTGTGATGATCTGCAAGTCATTGGCTATGCAGTATTAAATGTGCACATTCTTATAGCAGGAAGGAGGAGGCTGCACAATGCATGCAATATAACCCACCCCAGCTGTGCCCCTGCTTCAGGACAAAGCCACAAGCAGAGGTGTTTACTTTGGAAGAGCTGATGTGCTACGAGTTCAGGTGGTTGCTTATCTCATACCACATTACAAGTCTTTAGTCAACTTGGCAAAACAAGGACTAAATATTTACAGTATTTTTGACTGTTGTTAATGGAGCTCCCTGGCTTGCAGAGTCAATGTTTCTTATTGCTGTCATCTCAGGCAAAAAATGTGCTAGTCAGGCAGTAGTTTAGATCTGTTTAACTCCAGAAAAGCTACACAGTTAACTCTGTGCTAGCAGTCACAGTAAGATTGCTTCTTACCTGGTTCTGCAACACATGAGGAGAAGGAACAGGTGTGCCCAAATTATGATATTTGGTGGAAAGCACCATTGAAATAGAAAACTGTAATGAGGATTTTCTCTGATCGGTGTGCTCAAAATATTTGTTCAGAGCCTCTGCAGGATTTCTGTAAATTTTACTCTATCCTGCTATATTATTGTACTTACACTGGAATATCAAAATATCTTCTAGTAGAGCATTCAGCAATTTAACTAGCAATTTTCAGTGTGTTCCCTTATGCTGCTTTCTTTCCCAAGAGAAAGATGTATGCCTTCCAATATTGTGTTTAGGGGCATTTTTTTAAATAATATATCTACATCAGTGCAAACTCTGACAGAAACCACAGATCATCTCAATCCAGGAAGCATAACTTGAGTTGTGAGGCAAGACGAATGGGTTGTTTTGTTTAATCTTATCTTCTCAAAATGAATTTATGGGGGAAATGATGTGCATATTCTATATAATCAAATGACAAATTCAAAGATTGAAGTGTTTTGAACTTGCATCTAGGGTTCATTCCACAAGCCTTGGGCTGGATCCCAGAGCAGACTGTGCTCCTCCTCTTCACTGCACTCATCTTCTCAGAAAAGCTCAAGAGGTCCAGAACTGGCCTGAGACAAAGTCTCTTATTCTCAGGATTCAGAATAATTTATATGACACTTCTGCCCAATATAATTTGACCAAATTTGATGCTAAAAGTGCCATGTTGACCCTAAGCTCAGCTGGTGAAAGAGCATATTTATCACCTCTTCTGTGCTAAAGTCCTTCTCACCCATCTTTACCAGTAATTGTGAGCAAATTAACTGATAATACCTATTTTGGCTGTGAATATGGGCTAGCAGAATAAAGAATCATCACCATCAGCTTTTTATTCTGTATCTCCCTTCATGTTAGAACTGTGTCAGCTGCTATGTAGAGGTCTTTGTATTCAAGATATAAACACCACAAAAACTATATTAATGTTTCTGACAGAGAAAGAAGCAATTTCTGTCCCCGAACTATTACAAACACTGAATAAACCTTTGACAGAAGACTTCAGCATAGCTGGGGAGTTACTGTCTACATGATAGCAACAAATTACTGAGACAACACTGTGATCTTTTGATTCAAGCGATTGTTGATGGCACAATGGTCATATCAGCCTGGAGAGTGCCAAGAAATAAAATTAAGGCTCAGAACAACTAAGTAAATTTGCCTGTGAGCAACTTGTAGATTGAGAGAGTAATTACTATAATCTTTGTATTCCAGTTGCAACGTGGTAAGCAATATGTACTAATTCCACATATATGCCAAATGAGTGCTTGTAAAAATGCACAGAATTTTTAATACCAGTGAATATGCATTTTGTGCATAATGTAATTTTTATCCAACAGCAACATATGTCAATGCAAATGGAGATGAACTCAGAGGTTACTCTGGGAACACCACAAGAGAACAGAGATGAGAACATTCAACTGCAGAAATGTTTGAAGGAATTAGTATTAGAAGACCTATAGAGATGACATGCCTTTTTCATCTGCATGCAAGTGTACCTTTCCATGAGGTGGACAACATTCTAACAGATCAAAGAACAGCTGATATGGGAGTTTATCTGTGCCCAATAACTTGTGCTCTGACAACATGCAACTCTTAAAATTAGCTTTGGATCACAGACACAAAGCAGTATCTTGCAGTTTGTCTCTAAAAAACCTGATCCTCAGACCAGTAAAATTAGAGCATCTCAGAAAACATGAACCAATATTGAGGTCCACTTGGGTTAAAATGAAATTAGAGTTAGTGTTTCATAATGCTACAATAGCTTCCAAGCACTATCTGATAGATCAAGACCTTTTGAAGATTGGCTGTTCATACAAATCTCATGCTAGCTATTCAACATCTGATTGGAGTGGTCATGAGAAATGGTGGAAGCAGTAAATGTTTCTGGAAACAGCAAGAGAATCTCACAAGTGTTCTCTAGAACTCAAAGCAACAACAATAAAAATATCCCTTTCTGAGTCACTGCATTGTGTAAACACACATCAATCAGAAAGGAGAGAGATGTGTGAAGACAAGGTCTTTTAATGTTGGGGACTTTGCAGTTGGTAATATAAGTAAAACGAGAAAACTTTACATGAGGTAAAGAAAACAAAGTTTTCTGCTGTATTGTGATTTTTTAAAGTAATTTTAATTCAGAGAAGTTATAAGTTCAGAACTGACCAATTTTTGCTATTTATTTTTCCTTGTCCTTTTAAAGAATATTTCCTACTGATTCCATGAGGTGATGAGCTATGTTAGTCCATTTTCATGTATAAAATCAGGGCAGATTATTCTAACTCTTTGCTGGGAGTGTGTTTATTTGACTAGAATAGAACTAATTGATTTTGAAGGAAGATGTTTCTTTTCTGAAAGGGAGAAATACATATCAAT
The DNA here is from genome assembly GCF_015832195.1 of Motacilla alba alba. Lineage (NCBI taxonomy): Eukaryota > Metazoa > Chordata > Aves > Passeriformes > Motacillidae > Motacilla > Motacilla alba. The sequence continues at coordinate 90,410,471 of NC_052016.1, forward strand.
GATGGACAAAATTTTCTGGAAAGTTTGGAAACCTTCCAGAAAAAAAAAAATTACTTGCTTCCATTGCTGGTAATATTTTTTCCATGTCAGAATAATATTGATTACAAGAAATAACAATATAAAAATTTTGTTTGTGCTTTTGAAATATAAAGTTTCTAAGATATACTTTATTTCTGAGTCTTGATTCACCTAAGTGTGCTTTTTGTTTTGGTAAAAGTCCACAATGGAGATTACACTGTTTCTCCTTTATTATTAAGAATGGCTGGTGACAAGTGGAAAGCTCAATTTAGAAATATCTGAACAATAAAAGGACTACAAATGACTTTGTTTGCTGTAAGATCAGTTAATGACCTCAAAAGAACAGTCAGCTTTAGTAAATAGTGTGACATTTCCTCTTGCATTGTACTTTTTACAGGAGATAAGGGTGTTCTTACCTTTGGACATCAGTGCTCTCCCCTCCACACCTGTCAGTCTGATGCCCACACAAATCATCAGGCAGAAGTAAATGATAGATATCAGATACTGAGTCAAGTTTCAGAGAGACAACTCCTGTAGTATCTCCTCTGTCTTGAGTGGTGAGGGGAAAACCCTCAGCCAACATGGCAACTTTTCTTTTGGACGATCAGACACCATCTCTTTGGGTAGACAATACAATTTATCCCATGGTCCAATGTTCAGACATGTTTTCTCAAGAAGAGGGGAAAAAATTCCTTCTTTCTGATAAAAATCATTAGAGGAGGCACTTAGAACTTATCGTGAACTTATAGATTCCTTTCTTGGTGAGGATATAGAATGGATAAAATGAAAAAATCCCAATATAAGTGAGGTAAGAGGGGTAGAGAACTACACTGGCCACTCACATCTGGAACACAGACTTCATAGAGTGAAATCAGGCCACAGTGAATATTATATTGTTCATTAAAATATATATTTTTATACATATATTTTATATAGTTTTGACTTGCATTTCTTGAAGTCCTAAAGCAGTGCCAGAATTTAAAATAAGACAGAAAACATACAGATTAAAGAAATTTTATTATTTTATCTGAAAATAGAAGAATTGAATAGAATTCTTTCAGATTAAAATTGCTTTTTTTTACAAGAGGCCTTGATCAATACCCAGAGCTTGCCCATGTGAACATGACAGCCTCCAGAGGCACATCATATAAAACATTATGATAATATCAGTTGTATTGAAAATTAATCCTAAAGTGCAAATTTGATAAAACAAAATCCATGATCTGGAACCTTCCAAGAAATATTTGACATACATATTCCCAAATGGTATAACCTTTCCTTAAAATAAAATATTATTCTAAACAAATCCAACACATCTTCTCCAATAGTGGATTAATCTGCAATACATACATAAAGAAAGGTAATGATCTGAGAGCAAAATTTATATATTGCTGGCATTAAACACCTCAGTCTATACAAAATACTCAGCAAGTTTGCTGACAACACCAAGACAAGCAGTATGGTTGACACATCTGAGGGACTGGATGTCATCCAGAAGGACTTGGTCAAGCTCTAGCACCTGGCCTATGGGAATGTCATGAGGCTTAAGAAGGCCGACTACAGCAGGGATGTGATTTTCCCCCTCTACTCCATTTCTATGAGACCCTACTTGGAGTCCTGTGTCCACTTCTGAAGCTGCCAGCACAGGAAGAACATGGACCTGTTGGAGCAGGCCCAGAGGAGAGCCACCAAAAGGATCAGGGAGCTAAAGAATCTCTCCTAAGAAGACAAGCTGAGAAGGTTTGAGTTATTCATCCTGGAGAAGAGATGATTTCAGGGAGACCTTAAAGCACTTTCCATTACCTAAACGGGGCTGACCATAGAGCTGAGGAGAGACTTTTCACAAGAGCATGTTGTGGTAGGAAAAAGGGTAATGAAGGCAGATTTAGATTAGCATTTAGGAGGAAATCCCTGTGAGCATGGTGGGCAGTGGAACAGGTTGTTCCACTGCCCAGACAGGTTGTGGATGCCTCATCCCTAGTGATATTCAAGTCCGGGTGGGATGGGGCTTTGAGCAACCTCGTCTGGCAGAATGTGTCCTCGTCCATGGTGAGGGATTGGAAGCAGATGGTCTTTAAGGGTCCCTTCTAATCCAAATTATTCTATGATTCTCTGAAAACCCTACTCAGCTTGGCTTGGTTTCTCCTGTCCATGAAGCTCTTGCTTCAGGTGAATGACATTCCTGTGTATAGGATTTCACCTTCTGGTACTGAAGTGGGACCTGATGAGACACTGGGCAGTGCATTAGCACATAGATTGCTCTTCATCTCCACTTAGGCATGCACAGAGTCAAAATCCCTTTGCTGAGGTCATAAAATCTGGTGATATGTCATGGCTGTCTGGTTTTATGCTTTCAACTCCAAGTCCCCACTTCAGTAAAGGACACTAGCACACAGGAACTCAGGGTTAGGAGCGTTATTTAGTGTTCATGTTTCTTCCTGAACATCAGCGACTATGTAGACATCAGACATACCTTAAGCTCCTGAAGGGAAAATAGCCCCTTCTCTTTGCTTATAAAGGGGAATAGTTTGAAGAGGATGACGGGAGCCAGCAAAGTAACCTTCAGCCTTGGGACTCAGCACAAAGGTTCCTCTGGTTACCAAACACTGTTACCAGGTCTACAAACAACCTACTTCCAGTCAGAAATGTTCCTCAAGTTTTCAAAGCAAGTTTTGGAGCAAGTTTGTTGCTTTAACTGCACTGAGAAAATTAAAGAAATACACCTCCTGCTCTAACTTGAAGACCTGTCTTTATTAGGGACAAGATACACTGGAAGATACAAGATTCTACTTTTTACTTTCTCAGATTTGGGTTCCTAATCAAACAGAACCGGCCATTGCTCTGGGATCTTGAGAGAAGATCTCCAGCTATCTCAGTCTAGAACAGGTGTCCAAGACAGTATGACCACCTCTTTCTTATTAGACACTAGATGATGATCAGACTCAAGAGTATATGCCCACATTTTTTTGACTTAGTTATTCAGCCTTTCTCTGCCCTAGTGAAAGGAGATATTTTGGCCAAAGAAGAGCTTGGCAGTTACAGCCTTTGCATTTGGGAATCTTCCCAGCACAGCTAAAGATGTCATAGTTCATATCTCATAATGTTTGGGACCAGCATTATTTAGCCAGCAATAGCAGTTTTGATCAGAAACATTCTTGTTCATGAGCAAGGGCAGAGAAACTTGGGCCACAGTATTTAATCTGAAGCCTGGGTTCACAATTTTATTCTTTTCACTGTCAAGTAGAGAAGCTGGAGGATGGAATACTTCAATGTGTCAAACACATGAAGAGCATGGGAGTGTGTGGGTGTGTGTATGTGAATACACATGCGTGGCCAAGGAAATGCTGTTTGTATGGAAAATGGCACCAATATTCCTTAGGACTAAGTGTATGGTCCATGTGCTGTTCCTACCATTCTGTCCTTTATTTCTCCATTGCAGATGCACAAGTTATCTGCTGGCATTTGATTAGCTAGTGCCAGTTGACTCATACAACTTGGTCTACTTACATCAAAAGGAACCAGATGGCTCCTACAAAGTAACTTAAAAGTTAAAGGTGACATTGGGAGATAAAAATGCTTTGGTGACTGATGCAGCACAGGGTTGTGCTTAGAGTTACATTACTGCATCTTGTCAGAATATATACATCGGCCTATTTTTGGTAATCTCAGAAAAAAATCCAGGTCACAGCTTTGGATGGTAATTGCATATTAAGCCTGTCACCATGCTCTGGTTCTCCAGAAACTTGGCAGGGGATCCAAATCCTACTCATTGGATAAATAGTTAGAGAATATGATTTTGGTATTTAGTTCAGAAAGACACTTAGAGCAACACAGAACCAGCAAAGCAATTGGCATCTTTGAGTAAAAACTACCACAGCTTTACTCAGCTTCCCTCTTAATATTCTCTAATTTCGTAAAAGTTTCTAAAGAAACCACAATCATATGTATCTAGATCCAGTGAAATCAAAACGTGCAAGGATTAAAAAATACAAAGTGTAATAGATAGGCAAAGCAAGACATTCACAAAGAAGGTACGAATAGATGAAAGTAGGGGGAAAGTATGAAAATAATTAGTATTTCAGAGAATACAGCACTAATATTATGTTTTTATTAGCTCACAAAATTAGTTTGGATTCAGCAAGCTGTCACTTTGCATTCATATAGATAAAAAATAATTGCATTTTAAAGCTTGTTTTGGCTCCTGGCTGTCATTTGGTTTTTTAAGCAATGACAAAAATGAGAAATAGGGTGATTATGTAAATATTCTAGACCACAATAGCTGACAAATATTCATTTCATCCTTGATTTTGTGCAGAAGGCTACTATGTGGGGAAGCCTTTCTCCAGTTTTTAAACTACTTGCTACAGAATATTGAAAATGTACATGTACTCAAAAGGAAACTTGACAAAACCATGAAAAAATATCCATCAAAGACTTTTTAGATACAATGTCAATTCTTTTGACTCATTTGGTTATTTGTTCAAAAATTGCAAGACACAGGGAGCACACTGCTGTCCTCTTGTTGCTTTCTCCCCGGGCTCCTGCTACAGGCACTACCTGGGAGAAAATGGACCCCTGGTCAAGGTCAGACATATCTTTGGAGCAGTTGGAGGAATGGCTGAGGTGTTGTGTGTGCTTCCAGACTGAGGGATTAATGAGCTCACTGCTAATGTTGAAACCAAGTATGCAACCTCTGTCTTCGGGAGAATAGCAAAACTTGACACTCAGCTAACACCTAAACCCCAGAACCAGCAGAACTGTGTAGCTTCATGAAGTCTTCCATTTTATCTTCACTAATGAACATCATCTTCCAGGCAAACTTTATTTGCCCAGACTTTCAGTGATAGTTTGGCAAGGGTCTTTATCTACTTGCATAATTTCAGTAGCATCTTGATTCACAAGGGTTTTTTTACAGAAAAACAAGTTTGATTTAAAACACACAGGATGGAAAAGCTTTATCCCTGATCCCTTTTGGACATTTAATAAAAAGAAATATTGATGTATATATCACGGCCTGTTTCAACATCTGGCAACAATAGAAAGAGATGGACACAAGCAAAATTGTGCTCACTTTCTGCAGGCTGGGGAGAATTTACAGTAACATATACTTATTATACTGTTAATACAGTCAGCTTTGAGTCATTGTAAACCTGCTCTACCTGACTGAAGACTTTGGAAAGTATGAGGTCTTGAGGGTCTTCTTTCTCATACAGAAATTGTAAATTATTTGCATCCTCACATCTTTCAATTAATTTTTTTGTGAAAACCAATAAAAAAATGAAGTGAGAGAATTCCTGTCTCATACATTGAACATATTTTGGGTTCCTTGAAATTGAAAATAGTGTCTGTTATAGGAAAGGGCTGTGCTTGGTCAGAAGGCTAGTCTGGAAATTTTAAACCAAGAGTCTTCAAGATAACCTGTTTGGGGATTTTTTTCTTGTTCCCCTCCTGCCCTATTTCCATCCCAGGGACTTTTAATAAAAGTGTTGATGAAACCACTTTCCTGCAGTGGAAAGCAGAGCACTTCTTGGCTTTGTGGGAGCGTGGACTTGCCAGGGCCGCTCCACTGCTGAATGATACGTTGCTTCCCTCCCAGCTCTAGAGCTGTTTGATGTAACAGCACAGGGAGATATGGGGTAAAGGCAGCACATTTCAGATGATTAAATTGAAATGTGATGATTATCAAACCATGGTGATTGTGGACTTAATAAGACAGTATGCTATGTGGTCTCTTTAAATGCTCCTTTTTGGAACATCTCAGCCCTTGACTTAGAGCAATGCTGATGAGGTGGTACTTTGAAACAAATGGGAGCCCTTCTTGCTAGAAATAAACCTTTTTGGTTGCTTTTTGTGTGTGTATGTGTAAATTTCTTTTTTAAGTGTGACTGGATTTTAAACACTAGGTGTCAGTCAGTCACCTCTCAAAGGCATGCTCTCAAGCTCTAGCACATTCACCTTCGGCAGCAAAAACTTTTAAAGAGATAATGTACAATTATCTCATTTCTTTCACCCATTCTACTTCAGCTTCTGTACCATTTCTGAAAAACTGATGTTTCAAAAGAAAGCACACCCATCTTCACCTGTGGAGGTTGCTCCCCACAGGACGTTGGCATATACAAACTTATGCCTGCAGCAAAGCTGTTGTGACAGACGAGGGGTCTTTAATAAAAATGCTTATGTTGCCAATAGTTTGAGTCTTGCTCCTTTTGCCAGTTCTCCAAACATGACATTTTCACAGTGTCATGCTGCAGCAAGAACCACTGGACTTAATAGATCAGGCCTCTAGGGCACCTCCACACTAAGAATCTCCAGTTTTGTGGATCTGGATTTTAGTGATCTGGTACTTCAGGAGATGCTGATGACAGAGCTGTCTCTGTAGAATAATGACATACAAGAGGAACTGTTTGCTTAAGCAGTGCCGTGTGACTACAGACATACTGCCTTGGGACCCAAACTTATATGTCCTCACTTAGCTCCCAGCATGGGTGTTTAGGATATCTCTGCTGTGTGACTTGGGCACACATCCCTTTGGATTGCATCATGGGCCTGTCCCAAGTGCTCACAGCTCCACTAGATGTCAGGACACATATATCCTCTGGGTCATTTAAACAGTTTCTGTAATTTGACTTTGTAGGTATTGAGATCTCTTGTTAATCTCTTCAGCTACAGTTTGATTCAGTAATCTCAACAGTCCTCCAAAAATCTAATACCTATTCTCAAAACACATTTAAATGTTTTTCTTTCCTGGAATTATATATGTGTGTAATTTCAAATACTGAACTATTAAGACAATGCCACTGTGTAGCTTGAATGGAAATCTACTCTAGAGTGCATGAAGAAATGTATTTTAAAATTAAGATCTTTATTCTTTTACGCATATATTTAAAATTAAGGCATCTCTGCCGTGAGCCTTTGAGGAGGAATGTCTCTTATGATATGCCGACTCCATAATACACAATTTTCTTCACCCAACCTCTGATATTCCAGGTTGCTAGGCTTATACTGCTCTTGACTGTCTGATCCTGGAGTACTAAATATTGGATTAGTGTAGCCCTCTCCATGTGTCAGTCCACAGATTCAAGGACCACTGAGGGCATTACATTCGAGAAGGCAGGTAACAACTTTGAGACTAGAAGAACAAAGCTGGATTTTTCAGTAATCTGTATTTTGTGAGAGAATAAATCCATGTGCAGGCGAGAGCAGTTGCCTTTCTACCCACTCTTCACTCATCCTGACTGAGCATAGGTTACTGCAGAAAGCAAGGGGACTGGAGAACCAACCTCTTTGGTGTCTAGATCATCACTATGTTTGGGTCTTTTTTATTTTATTTAGTTTATTTGATCTCACATCAGGGCTTTAGTAATTTTTTTTCCTGGTGATAGAAAGAAACAGCAACAAATGAGTTCCTCATCTATGTGCCTCTCTTCCTACTGTAATCACTTTCTTGTTCCCTTTACTTCAGGGTACTTTTGCAGCTGCACATCACCATGATGGCCATGGCAGCTCCTCAAATCAATGACAATTAGACACATTTGTATAACAACTTTGTACCAAGATAAGAGCTGCCCTGTGTGGAGTAACAAGCAAACGCCTATATCCAGATTCATTCCAGTTAAGTAAGGTGCAACTGTTAGAAAATCAGAACACCCCCATATCCCAGGGAGGAAGACAGACACCACCAAAGGATGGCTCAGGCCACATGCGAATGGCTTTTTTCTTCTACTTTTCTCCCTGGATTTGCAAGACCTCCCTCTTGCTTCCACTCTTACTACAAGAGCTCTAGTTCAGCACATAAACTCAGTTGAAAATAAATAAGGGAAAAGCGCTAGTTATTATATCAAACAGCATAAATACAAAGCATAGTTAAAGTGTAGAAAATACAAAGATGGAGGAAACATAACAGTGATGAAGAAGGAAATGGCTCTCAGGTGCCCTCTGTCTTCAGACCTGTCTTCTTACCATATATACCCACCAAGTATTCAAGTTCTGTTATTTTTATAATTCTTTTGTCAACTTGCAAGACTGATAACCATCACCAAAAACATCCTCCTGAGTGCTTTAAATGGTCATTTATGACTCTGTCTGAAGTCAGTCCAGAAAAGTGGGTGAATTTTGAGCTCATTTTCTGCTTGAAGCCTGAGACTGACCGGGTGTCACAAGGGTTGTCTTTGCCTCACTTGGAACCAGAACATGTGCTACTAAACTGATTCAATCTATGAGATGCAATCATAAGCAAAAATCATATCCTTCCAAATTATCATCTGGATCTTTTGTTCCAAAATGGCTGTGCAAAGCTCAATTTGGTGTTTTACTGCTGAAGTAGAGCAAAAGAACTCTTCCATAACAAAAGAACTCTGAATTCTTTGCCGATGGGGACTCTTTCATGGATATGAAGGTTGAATGAATTGTACTGTCACAGTCTGCCCTATCCCTTGATGACTACTTTAGTGTTTGTGAACACTGAACATTTATCAGTCTTTTTCTTTCAGTCAAACTGTAACTGAATCAGGCAAGTAAGATTAAGAAAAAAGAGATGGCTAAGAGACACAGGTCTGTATACAGACACAGCAGGATCAATCCAATTTCATTTACCTGATAAATCAGGCTCAAAGTTCTTGAGGACAAACTACTATTCTGAAAACAAAATTGTCCAAATACTAAACACATGCATATGATCTGACCTGTAAATAGGTTAGTTATATTTATTTAATTCAATTAAATCAATCTCATGCATACTAAGCAATCTTCAGCTAATGAGCTGATTGGTATGTTTCATACTTTATAGCTTTGAAGAATAAATTTTACTTTGTAATCAGTAAAGAATAAAATAATTCACTGATTTTGTTTTTTTTTTTTACTCTGTGTAAGGTCTTTCCTTAAGTGACGCTGAGTGAAAGGGCTTGCTGAAAAACAAAATCAATTGTTTTACAAGGCATCTAAAATCAGGAAATTGTCAAGGAAACCAAATGAGATAAACACTGAGCTGCTTGGAAATAGCATGTTTTTTAAAAATATCTGCTTTAAAAAGCATGTAACTCATTACTGTTGTTCCACACATCCTAAAGATGTGTCCAGCTCTGTCATTAAAATATAATTTTTGCACTTGTGCTGAATGCAAATCAAACAATTATGAAATCTTTATGAGGGCACACCACCCTTGCTCTCAAAGAAATTGATAGCAAAGTTCTCACTGAGTGCATGGAATTTCTTTATTCCATTGAAACACTGGGAAGTACGTATAGTTCTTGAAGCAAGTCTGGCTGTTCAGCACAGCAAGGTGGAAACTGATATCAGAGTCCAGTCTCATCCACAGAAGGAGGGACAGGTAGGTGCCACCTGAGTACGACATCAGAATGAAGATATATTTTTCTTGGCTAAAAAAGCCAGTATAATTGTGTAAGCAGAAACTATTTCAAAACAAATCTGAAGCTCTTGAAACAAATGATATTTAAGTAATACAGAATCACATAGTAGAAGAGTTTAAAGTATATTTTGGTTATCTGGCTAGGGCTGTTTGGGGTTTTGTTTCTCTTTTGTTGCTTTCTTTTCCCTTTTTTTCCAAAGCCAGATGATATGTGATATAAAGCAGCAATTTGATTTGTTGAATCATAACACAAACATCCTGTCAAGATAAACTGATGGTCTATCTGCTTTTTTCTGATGTTGTTGTATGGGTATGCTTTATTTTCTAGCTTTGAAGAATTCTTGGAATTACTGAGGTGAAAAACAGCAAACCAGAATACATTATAATAATATTGTAAAACTTCAGGGTGCAACAGTGGCTCAAAAAGTGCCGGCAGGTTTGTCTGTCCAACCAAGAAGCATAAAATACATCTAGAAATTGAAAGGCAGCAGAGGTAAAAGGTGTAAAGCAGCTTGCACTGAGAAAGAACTATGTGGCCTAGGATCCTTCGGCCTGGAACAGAATAAATGGAAGGTTATAAACTAAACAGCTGGCTATGAACTAAGCAAATCAGATACTTCTCTTCCAACAACATGCATTGCTTATCATTAAAAACCTTTTCAAAGGAGTGCTATGAATGTTGATGAGCATGGGTTCAAAAGGTGATTCAAAATTCTCATACAGTAAGCCTTAATTCATCAAGAACTGCCAAACACACTTCCGTAACCCAACAACCCACTGAGCTACTGTCCTGGTTTTGGCTGGAATAAATGTATTTTTCTCCTTAGCCAACCAGAGAGGAGGAGGTTGCATGCTACATTTCTTACATCATTCCTTTGGCTTTTCCAGGTGTGCCAGCTGGAGGATTGGTTGGTTCAGCAGTGCCAGGTGTCCTCCTCACCTGTACTGCGACCTCAGCTTTGGCATAGAGTTTTCCAGACTGGATATGGAGGGGCTAAGGATCTGCCCTGTCTGCCTGGGGAGGAGTGGGCTTTTGGGAGACAAAGCCATTCTTTTCCTGGGAGGGAACAGAGAAGAGATTTGGAACGGAGATCCTACCTCTTTTTGCCTGTACACCTCTTGGCAAGGGGAAGAAAATATACAGTCTTTGGAGTGTAGATAGGCTTATCAGCTTTGGTAGGAGTATGAGTGGGTGTGGCCTGTATCATCTTCCTGGACCCAGTGCAATGAAAAGCTGTAGAAAGTTCCTAAAAATGGTGATCATTAAAATATAACCTGGCACAGTGACAATTGCATAAAGAGCAGCCATCCATGATTTTGGGCAGCGACCTCTGAACTTCTGTGTCCCTTTTTAGTGGCCACACAGGCAGGGCTATTACTGCTGGGTTGTGGGTGCAGGAACATCACTGGCTGCAGCAGCTTCCACCTCTGCATGTGAATTCAGAGGTGTATCACCCAGAAGCAGTGGGCACATTTCATCTTTTGACTCCCTCCTCTACCTTCTTCCTTTCCCCTTGAAAAGTGCTGCCTGAGCATGAATGTGGTACACACAGAATCCATTTAGTTCAAAACAAAATTTTAAACTTGCTCAATGTGTTCTGCTTTCTCTGTTTTGCTGATTGATAAAGGAGATAATAAAATTTGAGATAAGAGAAAAAAGAAAAAAGTTCTATCTTGATCTGTTTGGTTTTTTCTCTGTAAGTAGTTTGCATTACATGTCACTAAACTTTGCTTATCTTTCTTAATGTGACATTGATTTCAGCAGAATTTATTAGTTTCATTTCTTATTGTCCAGTTTATCATCCCTACTAATCTGAATGTATTAATCCCTAATTTATAGTTGCACTTTAGCACAGAAGTGAGATAGACCATGAGCCTGACTGACAAGATGTTTGCTATCCATGGTGAGAGGGGTGGAAGAGATGGGTTGCAGCCACCCACAGCTCTCCTTGCAGCACAAGGTGGGCTTCTTTAATCTGAAAAAGAGTAATGAAAATATTGTCTTTCATAGTGTCATAGTTGATAGCTTGAAGGATGGTGAAAAAAACAGAAAAATCTCACTTCACAGGCTTGCACCAAAGGCCACAGTTTAGACCAGGGTAAAGTAAGACAAAACTGAAGCAATTCCATTATAGTATTGTTTTCCAATCATGCAGAAGTGCAGGGAATGAATGCCTGTGCTGAAACACACTGAGCATTCTGCCTGAGCCTTCCTTATCTGTGAGCTTTGATCCTCTTGTCACACAAGTGAACCAAGAAAGCCTCTGCTCTGAAAGCCACTCCGTCAAGGCAACATAAATGGGTTTATATGGGAGAGGGGCACAGGGGCATCAGAGGTGGGAAGCCTGTACTTGTTGCTTTTAAAACTCTTACAGGTAGAATTTAGAAGTGCTTCTTAGTTAGCTTTAGAAGTGCTTTTAATTGGCAATGCAAACTGATAGACATGTGACATTCCAGCCTTTCGTGAGTGTGAAATCCCAGGAAGCCCTTTTTGGTTAGAATCTCCACAATTAGTTTTTATGTCTACACCACATCACCGAAGCACCTTCTACAGTAAGAGACTGGGATTGGGCAAAGGGTTGGGTCAATCAGTACTTCCAATCAGTCCTTCCTTGAATCCATGGATTCATTGAATTCTCTGTAGATGAATGGGTTTCAGAAAAGAAAATCATGGAATACAACTATGAAATGTAATATACAGTTATGAAACTATATAATTATGAAATATCAATATAGCATAGAAACTAATTTCCTTCCTTTCATGTACATAGGGAATTCTGTCAGATCCAAACACCAAGTCAAAAGAGAAAATTTTCAGGAAAAGCAGTTACAAATTTTCAGCCTGATTTTCCATACCAGTATTACATTTTAAACAGAAGTAAATAGAAAGTATAATCTTGAAAAGATGTTCTTCAACAAAAGCAGAATGCTTCTTTCCAGCTCCAAAACATATGATCTTTCCATGAGCCCTCCCAGCCTCTACTTGCCCTTTCCAGATTTCCTTCTAAAAAAAAATACTAAGGGAAAAAAAAAAGACCCTAAATACATGTTCTTCCTCTTTAGATCTAATTTGATAAAGACCGCCACCCTCCATTTTCCATATGCCTGCTGGTCATGGCCATCAGAAAGTTAATATTGTTACCAGAAATGAGCTCAACTTAACTCAAAACATGTGTTTGCCTGCACAAGAGCATTTTAGAAAACTTTGCTTATATTTCCCCGTCCTCAACTTTTCTATGGTTTGTTTGTTTGAAAACAACATTTTAAATTCAATTATATTTGCTACAATTCTGAGAAGGGCCCCTGCTTCCTTTTTAAAACAACTCACAAAGAAAATAAAATGGGACCTATTGAGAAAAAAAAAAAACAAGTTGCTACCAGTGCAAAAGACTGTAGAGACTTGCTTTCTCCTTCCTTCTTTAAGCAGATTTACCCATTTAAGAGCATTGTTTTGCACTAATTTCCAGTTAGTTTTTTTAGAAGGTTCTTCTCAGCAGTCTCTAGACACTGAAGCTGGATCAGAGGATAAAAAAGCAAGAAAATTTCCAGGCTGAAGCGTCCCCCTCCAGCCCCCAAAAAAGCGACATTTGTGGAAAAAATGTACAAAGACTCTACCTAGACACGCCTGCCTAAGATACTGCCTTGCTTTAGGTATTTTTCTATCCTTGCTCTCCTAGATTCAGGCAATCTTTAGTGTCGTCAGTCATTAAAAAGCACGAGAAAATTTTGTTGTTATTATTAGTTCAGATAACAAAAGTTGAACACCATGGACCTCATTACTGGATACAAAATTATTTTCCCAGAGGGCAGAGGACTGCAAGATTTCCAGAGAGATGGATGGCATCTCCATCCTCTTTCCTGTAGGATCACCTATGGAGTATATAAATAGTTCACTTGACTCATGCCTCCACACCTGGGGAGCTCTTCCCTTCAGACCTGCTTTAAATCTTCAGCACCTCTTAGAGCACAAATAACCTAAGAGTAACTGAACAAGTACCTTCTGAAATTCAAGATTCTAGTACAATTTTTCAGAGCTACAGGCAAACTGGGACATGAGGGAGTAGAAACATATTTAGCTAGTTGACAATGGGCAGCCATTTGTTCAGTGCAAGGGAGTATCACTAAATGTCCACTTATTGCCCTGCTTTCTTTGCCACTACAAAGTTTTTCCACAGTTGCGAAGAACTCAAACTCTACCCAGGCCATTATATTCCATTCTGCTATATTGGACTAAGATAATGGTAGGCAGGATAGAGAGCTCTCACAAAGTGTCCAGCATCATCTACTGAGTATTGAGACAGAATTTTCTGGGGAACCCAAAACTTTGGATGAATATGACATGGGACTTCTTAGAAAGTCTTGGCAGGTAGATGTGAGGACTTTATACTAGAAATTCACCTCTAATCAACACAAGAAAGAAAACTAAGGAACAAAATCTTATTAAATGACACACACACATAAAAAACAAATTATAATTAAACCCATTGTCATAAAATACAAATCTTGAATTCCAGTACAGACTTTAAAAAAAAAATACATAAGATTACTATGTAATCCATTCTTCATGACAATGCAAGAAAAAATATGCATTAAAAAAGTTCTGCTGTTGAATTTTCATCACAGTTTTAATTTTCTGAAAAAGTTGTATTTTGATACCATGGTTTGAAACAAAGGGAAACAGTTCAGGTTACAGTTGGTTGGGATTTCTTAGTTCAAAATACAAACCAGAGGTAAGATGGAATGCATGAAGTTAACTTTCCCTTCCAATCTTATGTTTATAAACTTTTACATATATGGGTTCACTTGAGAACAGATGAAAGAAGTTGTAAAACACCACAAGACTGACATGAATCAACATAATTCTGCATCAACCAAGAGAATGTAAAAAAGAAGTCTGGGGTTTTTGAAACCTCATGACACTGAGATGTGTTTCACTAAAAATTTTAGTTATTGCTGGGCTATTACACTAAATTGTACTTTCTAGAAATATAGAATTAATTAACTAATTGCAGAACTAAGCATATGACACAGATTAAAAACAACACTAATCATAGCTCTTCAACAAGCGAGACACAGATGTTTATGTGCTATTCTTGCATGTTTTTATGAAGGCAGCACTGCTGGGTAAACATAGATGCCTGAACTTCTCCAGCCAAAACCCAGTCTGGAAAAGCTGCCAAAAGACAAACCCAAACACTACATACTGTATATACACACTTACCAGAGTGGCACTTTACAAGTGTTCAGAAAGTTTACCTGAAATCAGATCTTTCTGATTTGAAACATTTCTGTCTTTGTTAAAACCACAACAACGCAAAGTACTTTCAAAAAAAATTAATACTTTTTTTTCTACAAGAGAAGTAAGAAAATGGCAGTTACCCAAAAAAAGATTTCTGTCATATTCCCATTTTTAACAGGTAGATTTTTATACTAAAAAGAATTTTTTAAGCCTATGTAGGAATATGTAATGACAAAGAGTTTGTCAGAAAAGGCAAACTCACAGACCTGGAAAAAAAATCACAGAGAAGATTTTACACACTGCAACCTTTGCTAACTTGAGGTGGACACAGGAATACTGAGGTTTCACAGAGGCTGCAAACAATTGCTGTGGGTTTAACGTAAGTATGTTCATCAGAATGCTGTAGTGAACAGACAGGAGGAAGTGATAAGGTCTTAAATCTTGCCACACAGAGAGGGAACTCATGGTAAATATGAACTTGAATGAATAAAATAGACTGACTCTTGTAGAAACAAAACAAATTATTAGCATTTTCTGAAACAATTGTAAGAGAAGGTGACTCCTTTGCATACAAATGAAATTAGAATTTAGGTTGATCAGACCCACAATGTTTGCCTTGGAGGACAGGGGAAGGGAGACAAGGGGAAGGAAGAGAGGGGATGATAGGGAATTTTAGGATTTTGTTTTGGTTTGCTTTATTTTGTTAAAAAGAGAGAACTAGAGTGTTTCTGCCTCTTTGCAAGCCCACCAGTATTAAAAATATAATCATGTAACATGAATGTCTGGTGTTGAGATGTGGGAGTTTATGGTATCAACACCAGGGGCCAAAAGCAGGACAGCTTAGGTGATATACTTCAGGTTTCTGCTGAGCTTTCCATGAGGGTTGAAGAATTGATCCCAAACCCATACACTTTGTTAGATATTCGAGGGACTTGGTTTTTGCCAACATATTCTCTTGGTTTTACAAACCACAAAAAATATAAACTTCCAATAGCTGAAATAGTTCAGCTATGATTGGGACCTCCAGGCAATTTCCTAAATACTTGGCTTATCCTCATGATTGGCACACATAGTCTTGAACATGCAAACAGCTCAACTGAAAGGACCACCATATCCCCAGTGCCAGAAAACCAAATTTGTCATATTGAGTCTGGAAGAGATATTTTGCCAGTTCTGTGGCCTTCATTTGAGGGTTCTTTAAAGAGTACTGAATTATTGATTTTTTCACTTAGAATAGAAATAAATGCTTATAAAATATCTTGTTTGTAATTTGAAAATAATGTGAAACACTCATTCTTAAAAGATGAAAATAGAAGTAGGTTATAAAGTATAAAATAAGTTTTTCTGAATTTTCTCTTTATAGTCATATCTTTGTATTATAATAATCAACACCTAATTAGAATTGAGGCTACACAAAAAAACAAAAACAAAGGAACCACCAGGAACAACTAAATGCAAGCTTTTGCTTTTCATGTTGACAAATGCATATTAAGGCTTCATTTGCAACAAATTCTATAAGAGAAGTGAGTTTTTAGATCTGTGTGACATTTTGAGACTTGGACACCACCAGTGAATCTCTCTGGATCAGCCAATGGCCAAAGCACTCGGAAAGACTCTGGATGATCCAAGAGTTACCACCACTCTCTGAGTGATGTTGTGGGATTGTCTGACAGTACATCTCAGACTGGGCACAAAAATGTCAATTTGAGGATGCCAAGAAGCCAAAGGTAAAAAGCATCAGACATTGCTCTGGCTAAAAATTTGGTTGTAGGGTGTTGGCTCTTCAGTCCCTCCTCTGCCAGCAGTATGGGTGTTTAATCTGCCAGGGGTACAACCACAGCTCAGCAGAAAATTAAAAGCTCATCACAGATAACTCTGCTTCCACAAGATTTGCATGAAAATTTGAGGGGTGCCAAGGTAATTGGAATGCCCACTCATGCACATAGCTAGGCATTGCGTCTAATTTTACTGAGCTTATTTCTTTTCTAAATCACTTTTGGCCATAGGCTGGTATAAATGCAAGAAATTCATATAATGAAAGTAAAATTTTATGTCTAGGAAAAATGCCAAGATTCATAACCATTCCCCCAGCTAAATTCTACTTTGCCTGATTTTCTGAATTAAGTGGTGGTAATTTTGTGCCTAATATGCATTCCTAGTTAACATGCTTGTCTCTATAAATTCTGTAATTGCTTATTTAAACAAGGTAACAGGCATATTACACATAATTGGCGTGCACAATTACCTCATTTGCATCAGCAGTCACTGTAATTTCATGTCATACTGATTATGCATGAAATCATGAGCATATTTTGGAAGATATTTGAAACCCAAATGCAAAACAGAGGCACAACATAAGCTTCTAAAGCAATAATCCTTTTCTTTCACCTTTAAAAATGTTTTCCTTCTGAGGTGCTATCCTAAATTCTTGTGCATTTACTTCTGTTTGTCTATTTATTTTTGCTTTTATTAGCTCACTGTCCTGTAATCAGGTCTGTAAAAGATTGTTAATTATTCCCATGCAATTCTTGCAGTCCTCCTGTGTCAGCTAAATGGTGCTTGTGTGCTGTTCAAAGAAGCCTAACATTTTCAATAAGCAAAGGCTGCTTTTCATCCAGGCATGGCTCCATTCTGCAGAGGAAGGTTTTCTCTAAATCTAAAGAGTTGATATTTTTGAGGACTGTGTATTTTGCCCTCCCAACTACTGGCATTCTTATGTCTATATCTTTTAATAAAAAGCATTTAAATATGTTATTGACATTACAATTTAATCTTTTTTTTCATTTCATGAAGTTAGAACTTTGGAGAAATTAACATTTTAACACTTGAAAGCTTTACATGTGGTGATTTAAATGCTTTAAAATTTAAAATGTATAATTTAAAATAATGTTTTATGTGTGAATTTTGTTTGCTAATTGAATATATACAATAAAATGTTAAAAAAAGATTGAACCCCTTATTGATGGAATGAGTTAAAGGAAGCTGTGCTTCATTTCATTCTGAAATAAAATACAGAACTAAAACAGTGCACAAGAGTAATTTAACAGGGTGAAATACAGATAACTGTGGCTTTGCTGGTGTTGCTAAATTGGGAGAGCTGGAGCTGATTCTGCTCTTTCAATGCCTGTGCCTGGCTGTATCACACTTTTCAGCTCAGCTATGCATGAAATCAAATGTCCATTTTTAAAATTTATCTGGTTTTCAACTTTTCATTACTCAGGCATTCAAAGCCATGTTATTTCCCTGTATTCCCCAGAGCATCCGCACTTGAGATCCATAAAGTTGCTACTCATTAGTCCAACATCTTAAGTAACGACAGCAGAGCATTAATTTAGGTAGATTCTGTGTTATCTTAAGGATTTTGTGGAGGACTTTATCCCCACAGAGTTCATCCTCATTCTGACACTCAAAAATGTGTGTTCACATGGCTTTGTCCATCTGTGGAAGAGGCTGAGTTTGAAGCCTGAGTACAGAGCTGGAGCTGTCATCCAGGCAGAGCTGCTCCTGACCCCACAGTGGCTATGGTCTCAAGGATCACTGGACCAGAGGTGGTGTCAGTGGACAGCACTGCCTCCCTGAGACCTGGCACAGCCAGTAAGTCAGGACTCTTGCCAGCTAGTGCTTCAAATCTGGTCAAACCAAATAAAAAATACCAGTTTTGGGTCCAATTTGTGATGCTTACAGTATAAAGTCCATCATCTGAAGGCACTTGAGCATAGATAGTGATTCCATCTGCTATGAGAGTTCTTTCACTTGCTGTGTGTGTATAATTTACAAATGTAAACCAACACATTTGGTTGTGTTCAACACTCCCACATCACAAGTGGAAGCAAACCAGGAGGGCAGATTACCTGCCATATTAGACTTTCAGGACAGAGGAAGGTATAATATATGAGGAGTGTGCCAAAATCACTTTTGAAATCTGATTTCATTGAATCCAGAAATATGAACTATTAGTATCTGATTCATCCCAGGATAAAATAATAAAATACATGAGTATGTTCATATGTCTACATAGCAATAATCTGTCATGGAATATGATTACACATGTATTTATGTATTTATTTATATAGAAGCTATACATACAGATGTGTGTGAGAGTGCACACACAGACACACATAATCAAGAACATAAAAACACTAGGAAAGAACTCAGTCTCAGAATTGAGTTTAGGAAAGAACTCAGAAAGGTCTAAGGATAACCAGCCCCTGAGCTGAAAGACAGAAACAGGGTGCAGAATGAAGCCGTCATAATCCAGCAGGAAATGGTCAGTAGGAATCCAACCCAAAGCCAGGGGGCACAGTTGGCTTGTCTTCCCTCTTCTGTTGTCTGCAAGACACAAATAATTTTATTATGTGTGTTTGCAAATTAAAAACTGGCTTGACCTTGATACAATGAGGAAAGACAGGTGTGTAGTTCAGGATGCCTTAAAAGATCCTATTTTTAACATATAAGGGACAATTTCTTGGGTATGTTATAAAAAGTGGTCATTTCATGTTTCTTTTGTGAATATTAGAAAACCTCACTGTTGATATTTTAGTTAGTTTATATCAAACCTGGCAAATTTTCAGTAGTTCTCATTTATTAAAGCCCCACTGAGACCCATCAGAGTCCAAACCTGCTAGCATTTATCTTGCCAGATGCTGGAGGCTTTCCCAGCTATTGCTCATCATTGGAAGACGTGATTTCCCTTGATGCCCCCAGCAATGACAGCTCTCACACCAGCCTGCTTCTACAGAAGAAGGAAGACGCTCTGCTCCTTCCTGGACAGCCTCAAGCAACACTTCAGAGAGCTGGGCACTTCCTAGGGTGCCTCAACTGCTTGTTTTAGGAATCACAGCAGGCTTTCATGAAAAGTACTTGCTGTTAGATTGAAACCACCCTTCACAAAACAGAGGGCAAGTTAAAGTGGAAATGTGCCTGTTCTAGAGGGCACATTCAAAACAGTTGATGCTAAAATAATTGGGTGAAGAAGTGAAGCAAATAAACAATATGAACTTCCTAGAGCAAGAACAAAACTTGTTTCTCTTTTCAGATGACATGCCGTAGGTGTCTCCTTGGTCATCTCTGCTCCCTGCTTGCTGCTCAGTGCAGATAACAATATTCAGAGGAAACTCGCTCTAGATAAACTTTAACAGCTAATCTGTAGCTCTTCTTAGGATCCTCGAGAGTTTTAGTACCATTAAAAAGCCCTTCCCAGGTGTTATACTCTAGCAAAACCCATCAGTCTTCAACACCCTGGAAAATTAATGGTTTTTTTTCACCTGTGGCAAATGCTTCTTGTGCAGCACATTGCACTGTTTTCAAAAAAGGATCTGTTTGTATTTCCTTGATTCCATCAGGGGTACAAACTCACCACTGAGGTGACTGAGGTGTATTTTTTCCATCGAGAGCAACATCGGCACAAGGAGGTTTTGTTCCCTGTATATTTCTCCTTCACGGTTCCTTGCTCTCATATTCTGATTCCTGCACTGCCCTGTGACTGGTCTAAAACATTTGCTGATTTTAATCTTAAGTAAATTAATTCAATACCTCATTTCAAGGTAAAGGGAACACTGTCCAAAATATCTTTGATTTTATCATATTTTGTTCAATAATTAAACTCGAGAGCACTAAAATGTATTTAAACAGTAAATGCAGTCTGGAATATTTTTAGGACAGTGCCAACAACAGTGGTGGAATGTGGGGATTTTCAGGAGTAGAAAGTTCATGAGAGATTTAATCTGTTATGAAAATGAGAATGAACAGTTCAGTGTATCACAGGTTCACAGGGCTCAGTTCCAAATACCAGCAATGCAGATCTTTCTGTGATTGAATTTAGGCATGTTAGAGGTGAAAAGTGATGATCCTTAGTCAAAGTCCATATGTGATAAGAATTGTAATCATATGAGAAAACAAATAAAAATTCTCAATAAGAAAACACCAACAGAGATCAGGTTGAGTTCAAAAATTAAAATCCTGTTTCCAAAATTCCTTTCTCAGTAGTTTCAAGAGAATAGAATTTTTAGTATGGTATAAATTTTGGGCAGCTTTTTCTTATCTAAAAAAATACATAGAGGTCTATGCAATAAACTGTCTGAGGAATGAAATTAGTGTGGTACCTGTGTCTTTCAAAACAAATACCTGAGACAAGGATTTAAATGCTTTTCATAGATAAGAATCTGCAGTCATCTCAGCACATCCTGAGATTATTTACTACTCAATCTAGCATCATTTCATGCTGTTATGTTCTTTCAAAAAAAAAAGAAAAATGTTCCAGATGCCACAAGATTTTGCTATTAAGTTGAGCACAGATATTAAGTGTGGAAAGCATTTAGCCTGTGTCAACACATCCTCTACCTGGCAAGCTTCTGAAATACCAACATATCAGCAATGGGTAAAATCTAGTGGTGTTTGGCTTTTTCAAGGCTATGTCAGTGTATGTTGAAATTCACATCTTGCATTGGTTTGCTGGTGCTGTAGCTTGCATGACTGCAGTCATACAAGAGGCTGCAGGAACAGCCTGTCACTTCTCCTTTTCCAACGAATATCCCAAACAGTTGTAAACAACAAAATAGTTTTACTTCAATAATCTGACTCACAATGTCAAATTTGGCACTCAACAGTAGAAAAATCCAACAATGGCATTTAGTCATAATATATGAAAGTAACTGCATTCATAAGAAACTAAAAGTACTGTGGAAAAAAATCATTGTTAGTGTCCTTATCTTACTTTCAGTATCTCCTATATAACTGCATGTGCAGATGCTTCTCCGGAAGAGCTCTTAGACTGAATCCTTATCTCCTCCCCATCACTGTCTGCAGCAGTTGGGGGAGGAGGGGAGGGAAGCCAGCTGGAAATCCCAGAGTGCATTTCATGGAATTTCCTGACCATTTGGGACTCAGCAGTTTGTGCAGGAGCCTTCAACACCTTCAGAGAATATAAGCATGAAATCAGTGCCTGCCTGGTGCCCCATCTTCTTTGTGCCCTAGAGATGGTGTACCTGTTGCAGGCAAAATCTTTTTGGCTGTCACCTGCTTTCTTTGCAGTCTTATCCCTCCCATGCCACTGTTGGGGACGGTATCTATCCTCTACAAACACAGAAGTAAATCAAGACCAAATCTTATTCTTTTCCTTCCATATCCTTTCTAACATCTTAGATTCCACTGGAGTCAAGTTTCTCGTGAGCTTGCTATATAAGAACAGAATGCCACTAGGGACTGCATGAGTTGAACAGGTGACAGTGATAGCCACGAATCTCTGCAATAGATAGGTCAGTGCATGGTGTGTGGATATAAAAGAGTCTTTTCAGAAACAATGCTATTTATTTCTCTCATGATTTGAAAAACAGGCCAGGATTTCCATAGCGCGGCCCCAGTTGTGCTATGAAATGGTTATTTAACCATCAGATTTCTCCATTCATGCTGTGATTTCTAAGAGGTATTTCACCACTTTGCTTTGCATGTTTTGTTGTATGCATTCCAAAGGAGTTCAAACTCAGAAAGATTAAATAATGCCCAGACATATTCCTGATGTGGTCTCCTGCCCACTGCACTCAGTAAGTGAGGGCTCATGGAGAAATGAGGTACACAGGATGAAGTAGCTTTATGGTGGGAGAAGGAAAGATTACTGGTTTTATACTGCCTCCATTACTTGCTCTTTCTTTTTAGCAGTGGAAACCCCAGTGACTAGTTTGAAGTTTCTTGTTGTCTCCTGTTTTTATTTAAGTGTGGGAAAGGATGTACTTTAGATAGAAGGATGTACTTTAATAAAACACGTTTTCTTCCAGAAATGTATTCTAAAATGAATATTTAGGTTTTGTCTTCTCCCATGTAATCTACCATCATTTCCTACCTATTACAGCTTGTGTATTCTTTAATAACCCACACATTTTTTCCCATATATATGTTCACTATCAGTTCCTGTTGCATCCCTCTTGTCGGAACCCAGGACTCTCCTCTGGGTGTCCTGGATGGCCAGAGCCGCTGGCAGGGGGCTCTGAGACCCTGGCATGCAGCCAAAGACACTCTTGGGGTTTTGATCTTAGCCCATGGAGCAAGTTACTAACTCTGTATGAAGAATTACAAGCCACACACACACAAGTTTAAATAGTATAGTAGAAGTAGTCACGAAGTAAAGGGTAGGATTTTTGAGTGCTGTACAGGGGGGTTTTAAGCCTTGTACGCAGGGGTCCAAGTTTTGTACATGGGGGTAAGGAGTTCTAAGATGGAGGGACTTGGGTGTGCCCTGTCCTCTTTCTTTCTCCTTCCTAACCTCCATGTCTTTGGTGATGTTGGCACTCACAGATTGGTTTAGAGTAGAAAGTCACCATTCAATATAGATAGTAGGTATTGGGGAAAAAGCATAAACATGTAGTACGTAATAGATGATATAAAAGATAGCACCAACCCCTAGGAGAGAGAGAGTGCCTTTGTCTGAGCTGCTGAACGGGCCACAGCAGCTCAGGGAGAAGAATCTTGTAGATAACCAACAATAAACAACCTTGAGAACAGACAACAGAAGACTACTGAGTCTTTCTTCGAAGGCACGGGTTGGAGGAGGGACTTTTCCATCTTTCGGGGTCATCCCAATCCAGGGGTGAAACCCCACACCCTCTCAGCTTCTTTACCATTTTAGGGAACATGAGTAAAGCCCCTCACCTGCAAAGCAATTATTCTAGGACAACAGGAGCCCCACCTTTTACCAGGAAAGACCAAGGGCAGATGTGTTGGGTGTTTTGAAAAGGAATGTGCCAAAGGATTGGAAATCTCAAGAATAGGTTAAAATACTCCATCACGGCAGATGGAAACAGCAGACTTCTTCAAAGAAGAGTAACTGAAACAGAAGTTATATTTGCCCTCTAATCTTTCCTAGCATCACAGGACTGTAATACTGCAATTATGTAATTACATAGTCTTACTCATTATTAATGCATATTAAGGTATATTAAATCATGAGAATCCTAATCTTACAT
The DNA here is from genome assembly GCF_015832195.1 of Motacilla alba alba. Taxonomy (NCBI): domain Eukaryota; kingdom Metazoa; phylum Chordata; class Aves; order Passeriformes; family Motacillidae; genus Motacilla; species Motacilla alba. The sequence goes on from NC_052016.1 coordinate 90,434,046, forward strand.
AGTCTTAAGGACTATGCAATCAAGAGGTCTTCATAAATTTACTTGTACACAACTACTCTTCTACAGATTGTTTTATAGACTGTATGGTAAAATTTAATTTGGCCATTCTGACTTTTAATTGAATGACCCTACATGTGACAGTGACATAAATAGATGGGTAAAGAGAAAGAGAATAGAAGTGCAAATGACTGTCAGGCCTCCATTTGATGCAAAATACTACCAAAATTGAGGATGCATCCCTGAATTTATAATTTCATTATTTTCTTCCCCAGAAAACAAAAGTACAACTTAAAGAAAAAAAATTATTACTTGTTACAAATGTTTTTAAGGATACATACAGCAAGGATAAAATTCAACAAAGCAATGTAGTAAAAAATGGAACATGCACCATTAAGTGGACTAATGAAAGACTTTTTCTAAATGAAACAGGTTATCCCATCCAATAAACAAATTGTTGTATACTATTCATTAATTTTTTTTATTACATTTCAGTGTTATATAACTTCAACTATTCAATTATTAGTTTTCTAGATGTTCTTGCTTGTTTCTGATTTTTAAAAGGATGCTTAACTCCGGCCAACAGATTTCTTTGTTCTTTTTTTTTAATTTCAGAGTTGACGTTCAGAAACATTTCTTTACTGAGAAGGAAATCAAACACTTAACAGACTCTTCCTGCAAAGAGGTGGTCAATGCCCCAAGTCTGTCAGTGTTTAAGAGGCTTTTAGACAATACCAGACTTTAATTTCTGGTGGGCCCTAAAGTGGTCAGGCAGTTAAACTTCATGGTCATTCTAACCATGTAGGTCCCTTCCAACTAAAATATTCTATTCTAGTCTAGTCTAGTATAGTCTAGTCTATTTTTTAAAGACTACTTTTTTAGTTTTTGATGGAACATTTATGTTGATACATTTTTTTGTAATGACCAAGCATACTTACTCTTTTAGGTAAGAATTTGAAATGTATACGGCAGCAGTTAATGTCAGTACCAGACATTAACAAAGAAAAGAACTTCCATTGTCTAGACAAAGGCCCTGCATAGCATGGGATTCACTCAGCAGCAGGTCTTCCTTCCTTAGCTCTCCTTTTAGTGTTTATGCACTTGTGAATACATTCTAGTTGCCTTTCACATCCCTTAACATATTCAACTCCATGCTTGACTTCTCTAACCCTGTCCCTGAAAGATCAACCACATTCCACCTCTTGTGTGCAGAATCCATTTCATGTCTGATTTTAGACAGGAGCTCCTTGCCCATCCACACAGTCTGCCTGCCACCTCTGTTTGGCTTTTTTACCTCAATTCTTTCCTGTCATTCACGAAAAAAATACTAGGAAAGGCCAAGACATGATGATACAGGAACAGACCACCAAGAGGCACTTTTCAAAGTGATTGTATAAGAGTGCGAATTTTTAAATTTCCAGGAACACTTGAAGATTGCTCCCCTAGGCTTTTCCCATGGGTAGAAGATGAGCCCAAAGTGTGCACTAGGGATCTTTACACATGCACTTTGCAGCATATTAAGACAGGGAATCGGGTTCTCCTGTCACAACAATGGGCTTCGCTGTCTCAAGTTGACTAAACTAATTTGTCATGGAGTGATGGGACTCACTATTTCATATAAATGGTTCACTGTTCCCTTTATCCCATTCACTCCAAGCACACTGAAATCACATCCTGTTAATGCTAAAAATTAAAGGGGTCATTTCTGCAAAAAGATATTCTTGCTGTTTTTCAGGGCTTTACATGGGGGCTGCGAGCAAGGCCATGAATAAGTAAGTAAAAATAAATGAAAATTACTCACAGACTATTGATTGCTTTGGCTCTAAGTGAAGAAAAAACTAAACTGGGACAATTTTCTTTGCTGGACTATGTGGTGATCCAAGACTCATTTAACCCCATCAATGAAATTATAGAAAGGGAAATAAAAAGAGAGGGAGGAAACTGATGAAAGTTAGCTAGGGTGCTGGAAGTTGCAGCTGGCAAGTGCAGCCACCCAAGAGCTGCTGCTGTGGGTAGATGAGCTGGCAGAGGGCCAAGAGCTGTTTGTGCAGTTTGATCCAAAATGAAATATGAAGTCAAAAGTGCTTATTTTAATTTGCTTGCATTACTTGCATTGTTCTCATCCTCTGTGTGTCTTGATAAGAATTTTCTCTTCCAGCAGTCAGCATCAGAAGCCCTGGCTGCTAGTTTTCATCTCACCTTCATCATTTGCTTTCCCTATTCCTGCATGAAGTTGCAGGATGAATCTTGTTTTCTCAGTCCAAACAATCCAACTGCACTATGTGTGAGCCCTGAAGAGGGGCCACGTTGTGAGACTGCTCTGTCCTCGTCCTCTTGAGAGCAATGACCCAGAGGGCATGGGCAAGTTAATCAAGCACACTCCTGCAGGCAGGCAGAAAAAGTCCTCCAGGGGAACTGAGCTTATGGTATCACTCGCAGCTGTTCAGTTCACGGACTAGGATCATGAAAAAAATCAAATCAGGTAATCAGAGCTGGCTTCCAGTACACAGAACCTAAGGCAGGTGGTTGGGCCAGTATCTGCCAGCATGAGAGAGAGGTGGGAGGTGCCAAAGCCCTACATCCCTCTAGTGCCAAATCTGATATTTCTCTCAGCAGTAGCAAAAATAGCTCATCAGTGCATCAGCTTAATTCAAGCAGTTTGTTTGACCTAGATGTCATTTTTATTGCCCAGGTCCTCAGCCCTAGGTTTGGGTTCCAAAGTAGTAAAAACAGAGATTTTGTTTGGCTCATTTTTGTTTGACCTCAGTATATGAAAAAGAAGACAAGACTGGTGGGAGGGATAATCACTTGTGGTACCAACATACAAGGTGTAAGGAAACGGTGAGTGAAAATGTGGTGTTGTTGCTTGAGAATTAGACCTTGTTTTAGATGTAGTGTCTCAAAATCAAAATAATTTTAATCCAAAAGGTATTTTAGATATCTTTCCTTTGTTTCTAGTCTTCCTCTATCCCTTCCCTCCTAACAATGAACTACCTTAGGAGCTGAGAAGCCCAGTGTATTTTACCTGTGTAAAAAGCAGAAAGGGACAAATTTGTATCCATAAGGACAGATAAGACACATTTTTTGGAAGAAAAATGTGGTTTTAACCCAAAGGGGGACATGTGGGAGTTGACATGTCCTGAGGAACCAGAGGATTTTGGACCTTTGCCTTTGTTTATCTCACTGACTTTTGCAATGCTGACTGTGGAAACCATGAGTGATATTAGCTTTCCATTAACTATCACCTATGACCTAGTTTAGTATTTGACGTTTGTGTTGCTTGTTACTTTAGTTCCACGAATTAATGACTCCCTGGAGGAACTTGATCAAAGCAGGGACCAGACAGTTAACATAATGCTGTATGTATGTCAGGGAGTTGTGCTGGGGTTTCCAAGAATTACTGAGATTTGAATGGGTATTTTTGGGACACGCAGACTTTGATGATGTGACCAAGCTGAAAAAGGTCTCATTGGACAAACAGTTCTGCTGGGACTGTGAACATTTTAGGTAGGGATCTAAGAGGAATGAAAACAAGCCTTATAAAAAATCATGGCAGCACTTCTGGGTGTATTCCCAGACATCCATACGTAGTATCAGGCATGGCAGACAAACTCCTACTTTTGAGAAATTTGAAGCAAAATGAAGCTCAGGGGTCTCGGGCAGCACAGTGTGTGTGCCCAGGGCACTTCACATGCACCATGACTGACTTATCATCTGCCCAAGAGAGCCTCTTGGGGCTATAAGAAGGTTACTGTACATTTCCTGATGCCTCATCAATGTCTGTCAGTTTCTGAAGGGATGGTGCCAAGACAGAGCCAGGCTGTTCTTGGGGTGACAAGCGATAGGACAAGAGGCAATGGGCAGAAACTGATGCACAGAAAATGCCACCTGAATATGAGGAATAACTTTACAGTGCATGTGACTGCACACTGGAACAGATGGTCCAGAGAGGGTGTTGAATCTCTCTCACTAGAGACATTCAAGAACTACCTGAACACAATCCTGTGCCATGTGCTCTGGAATGAGCCTGCCTGAGCAGGGAGTTTGGACCAGATGACCCAATGCAGTCCCTTCCAGCCTCACCTGCTCTGTGCCTCTGTGATTGATTCTGTGATACTACGTGGTCACACCTCTGCACAGCTGCCTCGTCCTGGTTTGCATCAGGGCTATGGTCTCCTCTGATTGATACAGCTGTGAGAAGATAAAGCCGGAAAAGAGATGCTCTTATTCTATTTTTTTTTTTCATTGTATGAAGAAGGTCCTGCACTTCTGATTTGTTTGTAGCTATAGATAAGCCATTTTTTATTTCCTGTTGTCATTTCCTCTACTTCTCTCCAGCATCTGGTATAAAGTGATCAAATAGTAAATCCAGAGATTATGATTACTCATCTCTTCACAGTGTGTTGTGTCATTCCAACCATGAGACTCTTCTTTCAAGCATATTCGATGATCTTCATACTAGGCAACATGGTGGCTTCTCAGTCACAATCATCTGGTAAGTTCAAATCCCCATATATTTATTTAGAAATTAATATATCAGCTAGTAATATTTCTGTGTATATTTTGCCTCATGTGTTACAATATTCGGTGTTTTTTAATTAGAAGATTGAACCGAATAAAAATTAATATCCAGCAGAAATGAAAATGGTCTTCTAAAAAACAAAATATAAGAGATTTCTACGAAAGTTTTCTAACAGAGTAGATTGCAGCCAAAAAAAGACTAGTCTTCAATGAACAAAGAAGGATAAAACACATTCAAGGTAAGACTTCTGCATTTAGTACTCTGAAAGAATGAACACTATGGGAAAAGATCAACAATACTTTGTTTCTGAGAAAGCATCAAGATAAAAATACTATTACTCAGCAAAATTATTAAAGACCAGTTGTTTGGCTGCGTAAGAACATGTCTGTCTAAGGAATTTGTCTGCAATTGCCATTACTTATAGCTTGTCAAAGATAAATGCATTATTATAGAAATCAAACATAAAGCTCAACACCTACATCAAAAATCTAATCTTCACTCCAGTTAATTTCCCACAAGTTCCCTGTCATTCATTTTGTAAGGAAAAAGAAACTCGTTAAAGTTTTGCTCTCATGCTATCAATCTGTAAGTTACCTCTCTGTTCTGCCATACATATGGTAAATACCATTTTTGGCAATGCTGCACCACCTGATTCCCCAGGGTTAATTGTTGCTGTGAGTCACTGGCTGTCCTGTGAGGGAAGGTGACTTCTCTGCCCTGAGATGGCAATCACCTATAGCCATGCAGGGCTGATGGCATGCCTTTGTGGAACAAAATTTGAAAATTAGAGCTGTGGTGCCTATTTCATGCAGTGTTGTGATGCCTGGCAATGGTAAGCAATCTTCTAGGAAAAACTCCAAAGCACTCAGTTTGTTGGATTCTAAGAATTATGCTATAAGAATTATACCTCATCTCAAAATATCTATAAAAAACTTTCACTCGCTGGCTTTTTTCCTCTTCTTGAAAAGATGTTTGCTGTTAATTCTCTGTTCTATGTGCTCAGTTCAGCAGCCTTGTGCACAAATGGCACTTTCGCCTACATTTGTTCCTGTCAAAAAAATAAAACTGTCCTTCATCAACCAGTAGTATTAAGGGTGACTAAAGACTATAGGTTCAGATCTGGGTCTTGTTCTCCAGCAGTTTCTGTACAGCGTACTGCATGCAATATGTGGAAGTTCAACATGTGGTTACTTATCAGGTTTCATCAGTGTAAGGAAATCAAAAGTGGTTTTTCTTCTTTGTTATGCATCAATGAGGTTGCAACTGTTCCAGTACATGCATGTTTCATTCTGTTATCTTTGAAGATTGATATTCTGCCTCTCCCTTTCTTTTTTTAAATTTGTTCCATGACATTTAGCCTTTTTACTTGTTCCCTTTCAGCAGTATCTTTTCTCAGTAATAAACTTTGAAAAATAGAAAGGAGGTGGAATGTACTTGCTCATATTCTTTCTCATGGTTGTATTTGCATAATTTTTTGCTCAAGGAAATGTTGGGGTTTTTTCCCCTGTAGAACTACTTTCTCCACACACCATAGTGGTATTTTCCATGCTTTTCTGTCATGAGAAGAATTAGGCGGCCAGCAGGGCCTGTGATGTTCAAGTCTTGTGTGGCACCTTACCAGTCCCTGTCTGGTTCTATGGAAGGTGTAGGCTTGGATAATTGTCTCTGAAGCTCTTGCTCCAGGAAGCTCTGAAGCTCTTGCTGCTGCAGCGCTGCAGCATGCTGCATACCTAGGTAGACCAGCAGGTCATCCTCAGACAGGAAGTTGTGCCACCTCTTATAGCCCAGGGACTGCCTGTTCATAACAGTTTTGACCTTTTCATCTATGCATTATTGTAATAGAAAGAATAATTATGGATGAGTTGCTTTGGTGTATTGTATGCCTCCAGGATCACAATTAGAAGAAGGCTTGAAATATTTGAAATTACTGTGGGAGAGCTGACATATCAGCTGAGAATGATCTATGATGTCACAGCTGAATTCAAAAAAATTCCATCATAAATAAAGGGAGAGAAATGGTCTCCTCTATTCTCTTTCCCTGTCCACTAACAGAAGATACAAATGATTCTGCCTGCAGAAGTACATAGGTGTATACTTGCTTAAAACCCAACACCTTTTCAGTTAATGGCAAGGGAAACATCATCAAAAAGAAAAAAATATATTTCAGATAAGCTGTATATATCCTCAGAGGATTTGATGCCAATTTACACTAAACTTTAAAGAAACTCACTTAGGTTATGCATGCCTTCATGTTGAAATTTAAATTATGCAAAATATACATGTTATAATTTGAAAAGATACATCCAAATACCTACTGTACATTTACAAAAAGTACAACTCATACCGCTTTCAAAAAGGCTTCACAACTCATGAAATTAGGAAGCACAGAAGAAAATTTCTCCAAATAGAGCTCTGAAAACAAAGTCTTCAATGATAAAAGAGTGGCAAGATTCTGTCCTACATACCTACTTAATTATGTTGAAACTGATTTCTTATGAATTTTTTTTAAATTGGAGCTCAGGAAAGAATATGTATATATCACCAGATGGTTTACTATAATTTCTATTCCATTTCAATTAACTTTCTATTTCTTGTTAAAGAATTTAATAAGGTATTGCCTTCCTTTTTAGTACACAAATAACTGCAGTTGTTGGAGTTTATACTTTTATTTTAAAATCCCAGCATTTTAATTCATAATATGTAGGGATATTTTGCAGAAAAAGGTTCTGATTTAGATATATTTATTTATGTTGTTAAGTTGATACAATCTGACCAATCCTGCTGAAGTCAACTACTCAGACTTAGGTCCATGAATAAATCACTGCAGGACTGGAGTCAAACTGATATTCTTTGCCATACAAAAAAATGTTCATCGCCAAACCCAAGATTTAGTCTTCACCTCTGAATTACAGCCTCTAATAAGTAGTGCAGAGTAATAATACATTTGAAAAAAATAGAGAATAAAGAGTGTTGTTTAAGGTTCAGAATTAATTGTGTCCTTTTTTTGCCTTCCAACAGGCTAGTCATAACAGATAGTTTGTTTTTAGTTAGTGTCCACTTTGTATTGTGTGGAAATGCCATGGGATTCCTCTGGTTTCCTCACTAGTATCCATCTCTAGAGCCAGCAATACCTCAACTAATTCACTGAGAGTATGAAGAGATCAAACCCTCTCTTGAAAGAATGCTATGGGATTCAGGGCTTTAATGCTGGTGTCCTTTTCACATTGGTATTGAGGGAAAATGTGGCACCCTGAAAAAGGATTTCAACAACTGACCTGCACAGAGGTGGTAGGGTGGCTTAAAACTTTACCAGATCTTTACTTCTCTGCTGGCAGGTTGTAGGATATATAGTCACAGATTCCAGGAGATTCCCAAGCATAGATCACCTATATGAGAGGCAAAATCAGTCTAAATTTTGTCTTCACAGTAATTGTCAGATGTTTTTAAAAAATTTGGATGAGCAATTTCTGTGTGCTCCCTTTCCCTTTCACAATTAATGAACCAGTGCCATCCCTCTTAATTCTAACAATTTCCCCATAAATATAAATTGCAAAAAAAAAAAAAAAAGAAAAAGAAAAAAAGAACTTATTTACACTGCCCAGTAACATAAAATCAATTCAGAAAGAATAAACATTACAATTCTATTTTAGAATTCTAAACTTGGAGGGATAAAACTCATAGCATTGTAGTTCTTTTTCCTTTTTGAGATATTTAAAACAAGCTTTTATTCTCCTCACCCCTTTTTCCCTCTTCCTTTTTTTTTTTCTGTACCTGCACAGCCCTTGTGACCAAATTGACTGAACACCTCAGATCAATTGTGATGGAAAGAGACTTTCCATAACGGGCGTGTAGTGACAGGACAAGGGGTGATGGCCTTAAAATGAAAGAGACTAGATTTAGGTTAGATGATAGGAAAACTTTCTTTACTGTGAGGCTTGTGAGGCACTGAAACAGGTTGCACAGAGAAGCTGTGGAGTCCCATGTCTGGAATTGTTCAAGGCCAGGTTGGATGGGGCTCTGAGCAGCCTGGTCTAGTGGAAGATTCAAAAACATACCCTACAAAGAACATTTTGCTTTCTGTCCTTCTGCCCAAATATTGTACACATAGAAACAGCATCAGAAATTATTTTTGAAATTAATTACTCTTGAAAATAAGTAATTAAGAAAGCAAGTAATCTTCCAATTCTTATTTTCATGATTGAAGCACGATCATTAGCAGTTCTTTCTCAAAGTAAAAATACAGGTAATCAGACTAATTATCTAAAAGTAGAAAGTATATATTTTGTAACTTCTAAGGGAAATGGAATAGATTCATTATATAGTCATAAAAATTACCTCAGGACATTACAATATTCTCTATTCTAACATGTATAGGTTTTTTTTATTATGTCAATTTTATTTAAGGACAGAGAACATACACTTAATACGCATTAAATATACATTAAACTAGTTTTATAGAAAATCTAAGTCCAAAAAGTAAAGGATTTCAGTTACATTACATACTGCACAGCACAACCATGCTAAAGTAGTCCATTAAAATTAAAATGTGTTTGTACAATCACAGACCAAGAATCCACTGTTAGGCACTTTGCCTGCATATTTCTTAGTGGCTTTAGTAAAAGACAAAATCATCTCTTAGACCTACAGCTGGAAATTACAAAGAGCTTGAAGTATTATAAAAAATGAGCTATGTAGGTATTTTGTTGCAAGAGAGGCTCCACTTTATTACACCCTTTAAGGTTTTTCACTTCTGGTTTTGCCTCATGCAAGTAAACACGATTTTCTGTTTGAGAAAACAAACAAAACAAGCTTGCAGGCAGTAGGCAAAAGATGGAGGCAGTAGTTTCAAGTCCTTTTGTTGAATAAGAGCAGATTCTTTTTTCTACAGCTCTGTGAGTCACATAGAGGAAACCTGAAGGTACATCTACCCAGTATGTCCTGCATTTTTGTCATAACTATATTGGATGGTTTTGACAAGACTATGTGTTACAACACAAATACACCTTAAGCAAAAATGTTATAACTCTAACTAGAGTATTCATAAAGCACCTAGACACAGATAAAGGCATGAAAATGAAAATAGGCAAAATGCTTACTTGAACCCATGTCTCACATTCTTCATGTTGATTACACAGCAAAAGATAGCAACCATGAGAACAGTTATTCTTGATTCCCGTGAAATAATCAGAATGACTGGATATGATGAAAAGCTCATAAGACATATTTTAAAGTTTTAAACCCCTTCAAAAGTCCAGAGGAGCATAAAATGTACACAGCAATCAAAGCTAAAATCCTATATTTTCCTTCTATATCGGAATATTCTAGCAAATAATTTTAGTAGTAGACACTTCACAGCTGGAAAGAGAAGTCTGAAAATTTTACCTTCAAGTGGTTTCTTGATGATACGTTTTCCTCCTCTCTATTCATTCAAGTAAACACAATTTCGCATTTTATAGAATGCAAAAGAAATAATTTTTGTTATAGAATGGATTTCTAATCCTTCTGCCTTCTTAATTTCTCCATTTCTTCAATGTCAGGTTTATCTTCAGTGTCTGATTGTGGAATCCTGTGTCCCTACCAAGAGCAGTGGCAAGGAGATGATTGGAGAGGAAATAATACCTACGTGCAGTCAGGGGACATTAAATGACTGTGCTTGTATTTAACGTGGAACGGGCCATAGATCAAACATGCAATACATCTACTTGTGCTGATCTGCTCACTGTTCCTGTGGGTCTTGACTGGTCTGCATTCTAGTTTTAGTTCCTGGTTTCTTGCAGCAAACATCTGACAGTTTACACAGATGTTCCCCACAGTGTTAGTTCCCAGATTTCTCCAGCAGGTATTTTGGGGAAAGTTATCCTCAAGGTATACACCTCATGCAATGCATGAACGTGGCCCAGTCTACCCTTTTGGGTCCCAGGACCATGTGGCCAAGTCTCTCTCTCGTGTCACTGTACATGCCTTCATTTCATTATTTGAAATTCCAATTTCAACTTCTCTAAGTTATTTTACTCTCTTTCCTTGTATTTTGGATGTTCTTTTTTCTTCTCTTTTTATGATCATCTGAGCCTATTGCACACATATCTTAGAAATACTGATTGCCTACTAACATCAAGGGACGCTTTTCATACTCACTCCTGAAATCATATTCTCTATAAATGTCCTAAGCAGGTGGGGAAGATGCCATCAACACCACAATAATCAACTTCAATAATGAGAAGATGCAGATCACATGGCCAACAAGAGATCTTTTTCCCAATGAGAATGTGTCATTTTTTTACACGTGAGTATTGTCAGTGCCTATTGCTCTCTTGTTAAAGGAGTTACTTAAGGAGAATGAAATATCCAAGTCCATTTGAGTCTTCTATGAACTAGAAATTCTTTTAACATTTCTTAATATCCAGCATGAAACTTGTTTATATTCACCACTTACAGAAGTGTACAAATCAATAAACCTGGTGAGTAATCAGTCACAATAGACATGATATGAAAGATTTGTCCCTCTTCTGCCATTGTCCCTGTTCTGTGCATTGCTGATGCTAATTACACCATCAAAAATGTTTTTTTCCAAATATGTGTATATATTTTCCTTATTAACTGAAATCATTAATGACTAAGAGAAGTGTAATCTTTTGGTTAAAGACAGTCATAGTGCTTATCTTTTCTTTCTGGATTGTATATGTGGAAGAACTTTTCACAGTACAGTCATGAAAACAGGATCATGAGAGCATCTTTTTGAGCAAGTCATTGCCTTATTAGAAAACAACGGCATGAACAAAACTTGATTATTCCAGACTACATCCAAGCCCAGGGCTGGAAATTAAGTGAAGTTTGGATGATGAAATTCCCTCACACCACTATGAAATTTGTCACTTCAAGAAAAGATGTCACTTTTCAAGAAAAACCATACTCAGACCTTTCTCGGTGTAGCACTTGGAAAAAAGAAAAAAATAAAAGAAAGAGCATTACAAAAATTAATTAACTTGTGATAGTTTTCAAGTTTTCCATTTACCAATACTATTTCATTTACAGATTTGGTGAAGGCACGAACAAAGTTTGGAAGCCATGTACCACCTATTTATTGGATCAAGATTATAATTCTGGATGTCTTTTTAAGACAGAAGGACCTACCCTTAGCATTTCTATCAGGAACAGCAACGGAAGCGATGTGCTTTTTTCTAAAAATCTAAAAGCTGATTTTTACAGTAAGTATGAAAAATCATGACTACTTTGGCAGATTTTCCAGTTCTCTAAGTTTGAGAAGAAATGTCTTATATGGCATATTAAATGTTATTAGTGTGCATGTCAAAACGAAACTACAGTTATTTCATGCTGATTTTTGTTCCTTGCTGTAGTTACATAGGCTTGTGTGCAGCTGCAGTTAAATGAGATAATAGGACAGTCAGACTTGCCCCAAAATACAATTTCAAAATCCAAAGGAAAATACTAAATATATTTATATGGGTGTTCTTTGTCTAGTGCAGACCTGCTGATCAAGAAAATGAATAGTTTTTTTGTCTTATTGCTGACCGTGTGATGATATTTCTCATACTTTCAACCTTCATTCTTTTGCCATTTTTCATGCAATGCCAGGCAGCAGACTGCTTCCTGCCAAAGATGCTGTCACAAAACCGTCATTGGTGCCAACAGAAATTAGCCGAGTGGCTACAGTACAGTCTGGCAGAGTAAAAGGGAAATCCTACTACTATTAGAGAGATGATGTTCCTGTTCCTGATGTTCCTGATGATTTTACTGTCCCCAAATACATATTTAACATCTAGTGTGAGATTAATTTATCAAAGACTTCTGAAATTTTGCATACCTACATAATTCAAAGTGGAGCGATTTTTTTTTTCTAATAGAAATCACACAGAATATATACAATGGAGAATTATAGGAAAAATATATATATATATTCCAAAATTATTAATAATGTTTTAGCAAAAGGGATTAAACTCAAATCTGTCAAGGCATCAAACTTTGACAATGCTTTTATATCTCTTAATTTTACCAATATATGTTAAATTATGGGAAACTGCAGCCTGATCATCAAATTTTCACTATTAAATGCCCACTGATAACAAAATTAATTTCAAAAAGGTTAGGTAACAAAGGACAAATATCAAGGATCAGACTGAAGCCTTTAAATTAGGAAGGCAGAGTTTTCATAATACAAGAAGGCAACTAGAAGGATTGAGAAAGCAGGTAGCACTCCTTTCACCCCTGTATTTCCTGCTGCTGAAGACTTACCTGCTGTGTAGGTCAAACCATGGAGTCTTCAGACCCTCTGGAAACAGTGAGGGGCAGATTCAGTTGTGCATAGAAAGGAACCCAGGGTTTTTATAGATGCCCCACCGCATCACACATAGCCTCCAGCAGCTGCAAAATTCTGTCCTGGATGTTCTATGGTACTGAATTTGTCCCTTCATTTCCCATGAGGAAGTTTGTTTCTTTGTCTGGATTGCAGGAAGTATGAGGAGACCGAAGTCCTTAAGTAGCTTCAATAGGTTCCTGATGTGAGACAGCTACTGCCTTTGAATGTGGTGCCTCAAATGGTGAAAAGTATCATGATCTCAAGCTCCATTTTAATGCTTAATAGAGAGGTCAGCTGCAGAAGCAAAGCCTCCAAGGAGATAGTCCACCTTCTTCTCTTACTACTCAGTCAAATATTGAGCCAAAGGAAGGAAAAAAATTCTTTTATCTGTAAAGTGCATTTTAGGATGCTATAGCAAAATTTGTTTCTCTTCTTCTCAGTAAAGCCTAGTCCACCAGAAAATGTGACCTTCTACTGGGAAGAGGACACTGTTACTGTAAGCTGTAATAAACCAAAGAGAAATGCATGGTGCTTGAGATTTGAGCTTCAGTACAAAAGCAAGTTTGACAAAGAGTGGCAAGTGAGTGGTATATCACATTTTTAATCATTGAAAAGCAGTAGACATCACATTTTTATTCAACACTAGAAGGAGTTGGAAGTAGCATATCCATAGAATATAAAACATGGTTGTTTCCAAATTTTCTCCCATCCTATATTTTCAAATCTATCTGCTAGCAGAAAACATCTAGATTTTTAGAACCCTGGGTTTCTACCATGTCAGAAATAATTTACAAGTTAAAGGAAGTTCCCACCCTAAGAGCTGAGGACAATCTAAGGAAAAGGCATACATTTAGAATAGAGGAGTTTGGAAAGATAGAAGCAGAAAACAGATTAGGGAAAAGAAGAGAGAAAAAAAACTAATGAAATAGTATAAAAAAAAAGAAATTATAGAGGATTCTTATTTATTCTAAAATTATCTGTCAAGTATTTCCAAATATTATTTCACTAACCTAAACCTTTCCATTCGCAAATATAACTTGTAAATATTTTGTGGATTGGAGTGTCTTTGTGTATTGTAAATATGCAAATGTAACATAGTGCACTATACAATGATTGTTATGACCTTCAACTTAATACCATACAACAAGGAATGGATATGAATAGTCAAAAGTCAATCAAGAAACAGAATTCCTGAAAAGGCAGAGAAGGTAACATTTGTTTCTGAGGTTTTGCATTGGCTTATTCCTTGTCCTAGTTATGATCATGACTGAGTACAGCATTTTGAAGCACTGTCTTGAAAACCAGAATTAACAATAATAAACCTTCTATCTCAGTCCAGAACTTCTAAGTGCTGCAGTGTTGGCGAGCAAGGCTTCGATCCAAGGAAGTGCTACTCTTTCCGGGTCAGACTGAGGAGGCTGGTACCATACTGCAATGTAGTCAAATACAGCAGTGACTGGGCAGCTGAAACATTTTGGATGAATGGCACGTTATTAGGTAACAACTAATATAATCTCAGTGCAAAAGAAGAAGGGGTGATTACAAAAAAAGCTGAAGATATGCAGCAAATGAATGTTGCACTATTGCTCTCCATCTTGTATTATCAAAGAAGGTTCATGTGCATGTTTAATTGCACCTGTTTAATTTAACTCTATCCACTTTGCTCCTCATGGCCCCTGAAGCTCCCAATGAATGTCATAATCAGTAAAGTGAAGAGTGTTATTATTTGTGTTATGATAGCATTGAGGATCCCCCAGTGGCAGTGATGTAATGCATGAGGGCTCTGTGGGTGTGGGTGTTGAAGGGGGGTGCCCGTATATGATATTTGGACATCAAATATAAACTCTAAGAAAATCCCTGATGTCCAATTTTTGAATGCAGTTTGTTTTGCAAGTACATCCAGCTGAACTACAGCACCGCAGGTCACAGAAGTCTGATGCTCAAGGGTGCTGCATTGATCAAAACAAGGAGGATGGGGAAAAAGAGATTGTGAAGGGAAGCAAAGCCAGTACCAGCACTGCTTTCCTACCAGACAGTTGCATTTTATGGAGGGTGACTGACATTAATTTGATTGTCAATGTAAACAGTATTCCTACTGCTTTTCAAAAACAAATCCCAGATTTTCTGTAGGAAAAAAAAAGACTATACACCATACAAACACATTTATGTTACCTAAGCACAAACTGCCACTCACTAGACTTTATCAGAATTATGAAGCCCTCAATTGTTCAGAGCAACAAGATCTGATGCAATGGGCTCTTAGCTCTCTTGAAGACAACCTAGCTGGGATGAAATCCTGGACCATAGGTAGCCTGTACACTCATGGCCACAGCGCTGACCTACAGAGAAGACTCTTCCACTATGCAAATTGTGAGCCTGCAAGCATGTCCTCAGGTGTGGCTGGCAAATGCCCTTAGGAAATAAGGACAGAGTTTTCCTCTGCACCTCTGAGAGCAGACAACTTATTAGCCTTACCTGAACCATTTGAGCAGAGTCTGTCAGCAGGTGCCTGCAAGGAAGGACATCACAGAGGAGACAGTCTAAGTGGTTAAGAGATTCCATGTGCCCCTGCATCAGAAGTGACATTGACACAGCTCCTTCACTGGGGCAAGTAGTTTTCTTCAGGACTTTAATGAGTTATTGACTCCAAATCTATAATCAGACGAAGCCATGAAGCTTCAAGAAATTTCATAAACTCTGAAGACCTCACTTAGCTGGGGGTCACAATTTTATTTGTGGTTTCCTGGCAGCTAAACAGAGCAGGGAGGTGGAACAAGCTGTACAGTTGCTTCTGTATGAATAATCATCCAGGGTTTTGGCATTTCTGTGGAGACTAGAAGGCCAGGAGTAGAAGGCAGAGGTTTGAGGTGGCATTACAAAAGCTGCAGGAAGAACACTGAGAATGTAGAAAAATGCACAAATTCATTAGTTTTATATACTGGCATGTTAGGTGTTAGTCTGCCACTACTTACTTTCTGGGTATCAACTCCTGTGATTTTCTGGCTCCTTGTTTGCTGGGATTGTTTATTTGGTTTTTTTTTTTTGTTGGGAGATAAGACATTTGGGCCACATGTAAACTTGCATTTGTGGCTTTAGTGATTGTAAGTAGGTTTATGTAATACAGATCTTAGCACAAAGTTGCTTTATCATTGTTAATGCAACGTGATGAAGGTGAGTAGAAATATTTGATTCATTTATAATGCATCTGCCTATAAGCCCCCTCTGTTGTCCTGTACCAGGTCAATTTAGATAAATAAAAGAAGAATTTAGTTTTGTTGCAAGGTTTGGGGAAGCCAAGATTTTCTTTTCAGTCTCATTTGAACAATAAAACTTGTCTTATTTGTCCTTAAAAACTTCTGGGTTTATTTTTTTTCTTTTTAAAGAAAAGTCAATATTTTATCATGATTAGGAACATCTACAGTTAAAGCAAAAATTTTTTTTGACATATTCTTTTTGTGATTATTCTTAGATTCTTGTGATGATGATAGAACTCCTCAGTCAAAGACAGTAATTGTTTTAAGTTGTTCGCTGGCAGTACTCTTAATGATGCTTATTCTCCTGATTCTTCTGTGTAAATGGCAGAGGTAAATATAGTTTTATTGGTTGCTACTAAATAGCCATGTCACAAAAATAGAGCTGTCATTCTGGATGAAGCCTCTTGTGATGAAAATTCTTGTCAGGCAAATGGAGTCATGGTGAAGATGTAGAAGTCAGTTGCTTAATCACTGTTTGAGGAATAACATATCCTGGCCTTCTAAACACCCAAGGCCTTTATTTGCAAAACTGGAACAATTCTGGTAAAAGACATTGTTTCAGGATAAAATTCTGTCTCTTCCACTTAATTTCTTCTCTTTTTAAGAAATTTAGATAAATTCTGAGAAGCCAATTTTTCTAGCTACTTCTTCTGAAAGGACATTCTTTTGTTCAACCTTCATCAATCAATCAAAATGTCTCTTTGCATTAGGAAAAAGTAAGCTTGAGTGCATTTAACTTTAATAAGACTATATCAATATTTAGATTGGCAGTCGAATAATGCTGTTCATGTTCACAATTTACAATTTAAAAAAACCCCAAACAACTACCAAACAACAAGCAAACCCACAAAGGCCCCAGATTTTGGCTTTTTTTGGTGGAAAAAAGTGCCAGAATTGACATATTTTCAGAGATGAAAGTATTTATGACTCTAATTACCCTTTTACTTCATAAATTGAGTTTTTTCTCCTGAACTTCTATGGTTCACATTTACGTTTGTGTTCACTAACTCAGCCAATACAACTGGTTGCTACACCATCTTCCCTGTCTAGGGGAAGCTAACCAGAGGATGCAAGCTCTGACTACTGCATCAAGCAGAATGGCACATGCTGAATAACTGGAAGTTTGTGTAAAGTCTGGATTTTGCTAGACTTGGATTGGGTTGAAAATTTATCAAAAACATCTCTTTGCCTGATGGTGTTATCAGACTGTTATAACTGCTTTTTGACTTTGGAACACATTTAAAAGAAATCAAGAACAGAGTACTGTCATGTAAAATATATTTGTGGGTACAGAACTGTGCTGAAGGAGATTTTTGTATTAATAGATGTGCAATAACAAAACATTGATTTGCATTCTTTTTTTCCTTTTTGCAGGGTTCAGATGTCAGTCCTGCCTGCTATACCAGACCCAAAATACCCATTTGCAGATCTCTTTAATGATCATAATGGAAACTTGCAGGTAAAAATCACCTTAGCTGAGCTGCAAACTCCAAAACGTTGAGAATAATTTGAAGGAAGCTACTGATTCTTGCTCTGCAAAGACATTACTACAAGCAGTCTCTGACCCAAGATAAAAGCCCCAAACCCCTCCCTCTTGTGCAGCATCACCAAGAGGATCCATGGAGCAAATGCTCATAAAATCAGTGCAGTGCTGCTTTGGGACTGTGAAAAGACACTTGCTATAGAGACAGAGAAACTGCTGGAGAAGAATTTCAGGGTGTTGAGAGGCACAATATCCACAGAAATGACATTGTGGTCTCTGCATCCTTCCCTGCACATGATAGGTCAGGGAGCTTGATCTTGTGCTTTATGTTTGTGAAGTGCTGAACATGTGAGTGCTGGCACAGTGATGGCACCCACACCTTTGGAGGTGTCAGTCACAGCAGGGAATAGCCACACTTAGCCATAGAGATCCATGCTCACAAAACCTTTAGACAGGGAATATCTATCAAATGAATGGCTACAGTTTTTGCTTTTGTTTTCTTACTGCTTCTTATGAGTCCCTGACATCACATATGTGGTGTAGTTTTCTGTGTTAGTAGTTCTAGTGTTTACCTAATTGCTAGTAAGTTTTCTTTAAAGGGGAAACAGGTTAAATATTTATGTTTTGAAATCCAATGGAATATCAAAAATCAGTAATAATTTTTCAGTGACAAGCTGAAAACCTTTTATATAAAAGATAGCTTTATACTCAAAGTGAATAAAAAAGATACAAATTCAAATTAGTACTGAAGGATTAATACAGATATGCTATGTAGCCTAAATCTTCATCTGAATTTAGTCTTAATTTAGATTAAGTCGGTGCTTGGGTCAAAGAAAGCATGAGTCTATCAAAGATGGAGAACCAGATGTTTTACACATCCAAGGTTTTCTAAGGGCCCCAATTAAATACAAAAATGTATTTTATGTGGTCTCAAGAATAAGTAGGAGTTTGTATGCAGTTCTGGAATCCTATCTGCTTCCCTGCCATTCTGTCTTTCTTCTGTCCTGTTATTTTATGTCCTGCTTCTCTACATTGCTTCAGTTTCATCTTCTCCATTGTGGCTTATCCTGGAAAGATGCCAATATGAAAGGAAAGTTGGTAATTGGTATCTGTACAACCAGGTTTCTTTTGACAGATAACTCATCTCTGCTGACATTAACATTTTAATTTTTCTAGGAATGGCTAGACAAAAATGACCACATGGTGTTGCAAACCAAGATGGAATATGAGGACCCAGAATCCATCACTGAGGCAGAAAGCCAGCAAGAAGATGGGAAGAACAGTGACAAACAGGGACCTTTGGAAAAAATCTTCACTTTTTCAGGAGCAACTGAAAATAATGACAGCAAAGCAGCTGAGATTGCCTGCCTGATACCAGCACCCAACACTACAGCTCCTTTTGCTGGCTTCCATATTTTAATGAATGATGACATGTATGTGATGTTATAAAAGCTACAGAAGGTGTTAGGAAATTCCATAAAAATCATGATGAGTTTGGGAGAGTGACTGAATAGGAAAAGGTCATCATGATAAGATTCACATCAAGAAAGACATTGGGCTGTGTTTTTAGAGCTGTACTTTCCCATCAGCTACGATCTCTTGGGCAGACTCAAGTGTTTGAAACAAACTCCTGATAATTTATAGAGTCAGGATTTGTTCTTCTAATTGGGGTTTATCCCTAAGGCCCATTTTCCTGCTAGGGACAGCGGGGCACAGGAGCTCCCCCATAATAAATGTCAGCAGAGCTGAGATTTAGTCCTTCTGCTTATGGAGTGTGTAGAGCAGGGCAAAGAACACCATTGTTCTTCCTAAATGAAAAGAGAAAATAAAGAGGATTTGCTGTCTCGTGTAAAGAGACTTTCGTTGCCTAACTTTGCATTTCATGGCATGCCTTAAAGATTTTACAGAGAAGGAATAAGGCCCACTTCTAGGAAGAGAAGAGCAAGGATCTTCAGTACTGAATCACATTTTAGCCTGCAGATACTTCTGTGTAGGCAGCTTCCTCCAGAACCGCAGGGCTTCAAGTGTTCTCTCAGAAGGTCGTGTCCTCTGTGTCTTAAAGTTTTTGAATAGTCAGCATTATACAGCCTTTATTTTAGAAAGCTGAAGTTCATTTTGAACAGCATTTATATTTAACTGAATTTCATTTATTTCAAACTGGGGTTTAGTGCAGTCAGCAGCTGTAGACACAGATTAGGACTTCTTATTCATATTGCATATACTACTCTCTTGTTTTTCTTTAGAAAATAGGGAGTTTGGGGCTTTTTTAACAAGTTTAAAAATAAGTTTAGAACAAGCATTTAAAGTTTTCAAAACATACCATCTTTTAAAGTACGTTTAATTTCAAATTTAAAATTCAATATACTCAGCAATCAGACTTGACAAAAAAAATCTTGACGATTCTGAGTTTCTGCATATCACTTATGTTACATGCTATTTGAAAGCAAATCTAGTGACAAAATTTAGGTGTTAAAGTGCCTATCATCTTGGTAAGCAGATATAGTGTGATTATATGCTGAATTAGCTGCAGTTATTCACCTGCATATCAGTCAGTCATTAAATGGCTTTATCAGTTGACTAAGCCTTGCCAATCACATACTGTCATTATGCAAACAGTCTAATTTAGTGTGCAAATTGGAAATTGCACATTTCAGAAAATTACTGCGATTAGTAAAATATTTTAATTCAGTGCTTTAAACACTTCAATTCCAGATCTTTTCAAGAATAGTAAATAGTAATATGGATCATTAAGTATCAAGGTCTTTGTCTAGTTGTTCCAGTTTGTTTTACAAAGAAAAATATTGACATTTTCTGGCCAGTGAGTGGGAAACTTAATTGGAAGGACAGTTCAGTTCAGCCACATTCCTCAAGCTTTTTTTTAACATTGTCAGAGATTTGACTGTTCACTAACAAGACTAACATGCTAGCAAAGGATTTCCCATAATCCTGAAAAAAATTTTGCCTTGTATGCAAGTTTGGGAGGTGCTTTTTGTACACTGCCCACTTCTGGAAATTTTTGTGAAAGGTAACCATGAAAAGTTTCAATAGCACTGTAAGAATGCATTGAACTTTAAGCAAATTCAAGCTCTGTAAAATTTGATGAGCAAAAACTATCTCAGCTCAGTTCTTTGTGCATGATATAAATTGCCATTCTTGCATTAGAACCAAAGAAGTTATAGTGAATTACAAGAGACAAGAACATGCTCCAGTAATGACTCTATGAATCAAGAGGAAAGTAAAGCATAGAATATATTTAGTTGTTTCCCCTTCAGCCCACATCATATGATTGCCTGCAAAGCTAGCTACTTCAATTAAACCACTTTCTGTTGTGGAACTACTTTTCTGTCTGGATTCAAAATGTCTTAGTACATTTTCCTGAAATTTTACTCTGCAAAAAAAATAGAGACTATCATGTTGAATTGTTCTGTTTCAGCAGCTGTCCTGAAATGTTATAATCATGTAAGTTTTTAGAACAAACTGTATCTCGTATTGCATTTTATAGATTGAGAGGGGTTTTTTTGTGCATGTATGCAACCACATTGTATACAACAATTTTTATTAGAAATAAAACAAATAAAACACCCACATACCTCAAATATTAATTTAAAAAATTATGCCCAAGAAGGAAATAAAACATAGGGAATTATTTGCATTCAACAAACGCTCCCTTCCCCCATCCCTTAAAAAAAAAAAAGGCTTCCAATCCTTAGAAACTTTAAAAGAATGTCGACAGAGTCATGAAATACACAATTTAAGGAACAGGAAAGGTCTTGCCCCAGGTACTGATGATTATTCTATCAAACACAGTAGAAGAAGATTAACCATGGTCACTGTTTAGGGGGTATTGGAGGATTCCCTAATCACCCCTTGCCATCTGCCATTTTCCACCATTTTGCAATCACATTTTCTCCTCTCCTCTCCTCTCCTCTCCTCTCCTCTCCTCTTCCCATTCCTCTCCTCTCCTCTCCTCTCCTCTCCTCTCCTCTCCTCTCCTCTCCTCTCCTCTCCTCTCCTCTCCTCTCCTCTCCTCTCCCTTCCCATTTCCTGGATGGTCACAGAAATATGCATTCCGTCTCTCAGAGCAGACTTCCACAAATTAGCAAATTAAACAGCCAGATAGGAAAAGGCCTGTTCAGTTCCCCACAGTGAAAAGAAGGATGCACAGTACCGTTCACGTCTTCATTCTTATTTGTTCAAAACTTGTCATGTTCTTCAAAGGCAGGAGTCCCTCAGATGCTTTATCTTGTTCCCTCATTATATCCCAAAGGAAGGGAATGGGTTCATGTGCTAGTCCAGACTAATTGAACAGCATTTCCTCAGAAATGGAACAAACATAATGTATATTTCTTCCTCATGCAAATTATATGCTGCCTATGGCAGTACCAGGCCAATTTATATCGATAAATTGAATATCTATGTTGTTTGCTTTGTTTTTCATGTCTGATTTTCAGTGAGAGGAAGAATAGGAAGAAATAATGGTTTTGCTAAAACAAGTAACAGAAGTTACTGAAGCCAGTCTTCTACACTCCATTTTTTTTTGCCATTGTTTTTTAACAATTGTGCTTTTAAATTAATTTGGAAATATGATGTGCTCAACTATCAAATGCATAATTTTGACCAGAAAATGGTTGCTTCTTTTGCAATAAACCTAGAATCTTCTTAGAGTGTATTTAACAAAGCTTTCAAAACCATTCCTGCTTTCTGTTTTTTTGTAGCTTACATTTTTACAGTTACTAAATTCAGCCATGCAAAACATAGTTTATTTTGCTTTTCCCTCTTTGTGAAAACGATGCAAACTGCAAAGATGTAACTGGAGGGTCATGTTCATTAAATGCTTGAAAGACTGGATTATATAATGTTGTTTTTTTTAAAGCAACGTGGGCCTAAATTTGTCAAAATACCAAGGGCAAGAAGTCAGCATTTTCTGTGGGAAAAGAAGATATGACCCTAATTGACCTTTTGTCACTGCATATCTGAGTACAGATCTATCACTGACTAATCTAGTTGCCGAAACAGCAGTATTGTGCAACACGAGAAGAAATGTAATAATAACTCCTCCACTCCTGGAAATTTCTTGTAACCCTTATGATTTGAGAGCTGGTTATTGCCTGCTGCATGGCTTGCTCCTGCCTGGTTTCTTGCTGGAAACTGCTGGCACAAGGTTTTGCGGGTGGTGGGAAACAGTAGCTGTACACTCACCCTGAGCAACAGCGGGTCCCTGCGTGCATCCACACTTGCCAGATTGCAAGCTGGAGAGGAGCCCCAGACCTGCCACTTGAGAAGTCACAACTGTTTGGAGCTCCTCCCTCCTCCTCACTGGGGTGCATCAGGGCCAGGGGTGGAGGCAGAGACAGAACCTATCTTCCCTTCATGCCTTGCATCTCTGAAGGCAATGCTCTATCAAAGGTTGCAGACAAAGGAGCCCTGTATCCCTTCACTAGTGAAATGACACAATTTATTTTTCAAATCAAAATCCCCTGGTTTAGTGATAAGTTTCATTTTTTACCTGGTCCTTGTCTGGGGCTTCTGATTTCCTAGTCTTAGAAGATAATATGCACTATATTAAAAAAAAAAATCTCCCTATATATATATCTAAGCAGGCTAAAAATGTTGTCAGAAGATGGGCCAAATAATATCTTCACATTTCTGAAGTACTTGATATTATACTTGTATTGAATAAAAGAGAAAAAAAACATTGTCTCAGTGTGGGGTTTCACCCCCGGATTGGGATGACCCCAAAAGATGGAAAAGTCCCTCCTCCAACCCGTGCCTTCGAAGAAAGACTCAGTAGTCTTCTGTTGTCTGTTCTCAAGGTTGTTTATTGTTGGTTATCTAAAAGATTCTTCTCCCTGAACTGCTGTGGCCCGTTCAGCAGCTCAGACAAAGGCACACTGCCCTCCCAGGGGGCTGGTGCCATCTTTTATATCATATATTATGTACTACATGTTTATGCTTTTTCTCCAATACCTACTATCTATATTGAATGGTGACTTTCTACTCTAGACCAATCTGTGAGTGCCAACATCACCAAAGACATGGAGGTTAGGAAGGAGAAAGAAAGAGGACAGGGCACACCCAAATCCCTCCATCTTAGATCTCCTGACCCCCATGTACAAAACTTGGACCCCTGTGTACAAGGCTTAAAACCCCCTGGACAGCACTCAAAAATCCTTCCTTTCAGTTCGTGATTATCTCTACTATGCTATCTAACTTGTGTGTGTGGCTTGTAATTCTTCATACAGAGTTGGTAATTTGCTCCATGGGCTAAGATCAAAACCCCATGTGTGTCTTTGGCTGCATGCCAGGGTCTCAGAGCCCCCTGCCAGCGGCTCTGGCCATCCAGGACACCCAGAGGAGAGTCCTGGGTTCCGACATCTCAGGACTATTTTATTACTTTTTCTTTCTCTCTCTTTTCTTTGTTTGAGTATGCCCCGGTATCACCCTTTTTTGATAAATGTTTTCCGGTTCTACATTGGTCTACAAAAGTCTTCTGTTAAAAAGTAGCATTTATCACTGTGTTCCTGGAAGGTTGCTAAAGGCAAGAGCATATTCAGTTTCAGATTTTTGATAAGAAAGCTAGATGTGTTGATAAATTGTAGGCAATAGGTCTTGCATGGTCTACAGCAAGAATGAGCTCTCTGCATTAACTCTCTGCACTGCTAGGAAATTTTATAAGAGGAAGCATTTTAGCCCAACCCCCTTAAAGGATAAGATATCCCTGTAACAGTTAGGAAGTGCCATTAGTACATCTCTCAGCTAAGGAGGAGGTTAAAGTCACTAATAGTAAGATGGAGAGGGACAGGTATTACCTTGCTGCTATGCGTGGCACATATATTGTCTTACCCCTCTGAGCCAGCCAGTTTGGAAAAGGGATTTTTTTCTCCCCTGTGAAAGAGCTGAGCTTCCAAAAGAGAGGGGGAACAGCATAGACAAATGGGCCATAGTTTTTAATGGGTATAAGAGGCCCTTCTTACTAAAAAGAGAAGTGAGAGCCTGACTTCTACACACCCTGTCAATTCTTACAATGTTGAGTTATAAGGTTAAGCAGGGAGAGGGAGAAGAAGAGGGGAAGCCCTGGTAAGATGAAGAGAAAATTTCAATTCTGCACACACAAGGAGGCCTCCTTAAAACTGTGCTTGGTCAACAATAACAATAATAATGCTTTCCACCCGAAATTCTTAAAGGATGGATTTTCAAGTATTTTATCTACCTCAACTTAAATGCATTCATATAGGCAGTGGGAAACCACAGCCACTTACCAGCTTACACAGGCATTGCCCAGAATCTCACTGATATCAAGAGAAATACAGTCCAGCACAACAGAACCAGGCATACTGGTCTGCTAGGCAAACAAGCATATTTCCAGTGCATTGAATTATGAATGATGAAACTAATCGATACAGACAAAAGTTCACCTCTACTTTACAGTAAATCTTGCCATTAGCAATGGTGTTATGGTAAGAAAATGGATGTGTTTTGGGATTTCTCTCTTTAGGTAGCTCAGCTTTTATTTCCATATAAAAGACTCTTCATCCAGAGGTTATGAAGTTGATTCAGGCTTACTGTGGGCCTACCAATACCTGCTCCAATTTTGAGTGTGTTACCTTTGTGTATTGAGTTTGCCTGGGGCTTTTACATAATAAACAAGGAGAGAATGCTCCAAACAGTCCAGCTTCAGGTTTGTGTACGAATCAATAGAAAAGCAGAATACGGCAAAACAGATGTTTTTGTTTCCTATCATATTCTGCAGATGTTGTTCATAAAGAAACTAAAGCTGAGTTGGGGAGTTACTTGTGCAATTTTCCCTGCATTCATTCCAAAATATTTGAACTTCAGTACAAAGAAAGGCTGTAAACAAAGGGTCTAGCAGATGGTTGATACTGGAGTTATCGCTCATGGTATCTCAGTGCGTGCAAATGTCTCCTGTCTCTTGCATGCTATTTTGCAGAAATAACAGGTGTTAGATCACAATCAACAGCACAAAGGATTTAAACACCCAGGTACTGGAGAAAATCTCCACATCAGAAAAGACTCAGGGGTTACCATCCTCCAGACTAAAACAGATAGTACAAGTAGCATGCTATAGATTAAAAACAAGAGGTAAAAGAGGCAGTCAGAAAAGAATCTCTATTTCCTTTCAATTTTGATTACACGAGAACTGTGAAGTTATTCTATACCTTGGATTGAAATTAATTAAGTCAGAATTGTTTTTAATGTTAGCACCCCGGACGAGGTTCTCGTTCTGCTGCCATGGCACTCAGTGGGAGGACCATCCTCAGCAGTGAACTCAAGGGAATGAGGACAAAGTGGGAGCACTTAAATGCCATAGCATTGACAAAGTCTGGACAATTGAGTGATGGGTTTCACTTGTACAATTTTCCTCAAATGTTATATATCAGCCTTTTATGGAAGCTTTTGGTTTGATGTGAATAGGTGTTTAAAGAGACC
The DNA here is from genome assembly GCF_015832195.1 of Motacilla alba alba. Taxonomy (NCBI): domain Eukaryota; kingdom Metazoa; phylum Chordata; class Aves; order Passeriformes; family Motacillidae; genus Motacilla; species Motacilla alba. The sequence continues at coordinate 90,460,064 of NC_052016.1, forward strand.
ATGCAAAATATTTTGCAACACACCATGAATCTACTTCACTATTAATGGGCTTGGTTGTATGTCAAGGAGGAATTTGGCATCATTTCCCCATATTCTGCTTGGCAGTTGGCAGAATCTGATATCTGTTGAATGCAGAAAGAAAATCCAGTTGATGTTTATTCCCTGGCAAGATATTTTGACATAGTTCTTTGAAGCTCAGGAACCAAACAAATTGAAAGATAGAGAACCTAAGTAACCTTTCGTTCCAGTGTTGATTACACAGCAACAGGGAAATTTATAGAAAAATTAAATTACTCCTTTAAGAAAAGGAAGAAGGACTTTTGAAAGTCGTGACTATATGTCTTGATTATATAAGGTTTTTTTGTGATTTTTGTACTTCAAGTACATTAACTGCACCACAGAGTCAGAAAATTTATAAGTAATGCACTATAAACATTGACTGTTATAATCCAAATTTTATTCCAGATATTGTTTGAGAATGTTGTGGTTTAACCCCAAACAGCAACTAAGTACCAGGCAGCCATTCACTAACAACTACACCCCACACCCCCTGGTGGAATGAGGAGGAGAATTAAAAAAAAAAAAAGGGTAAAACCTGTAGTTTGAGATAAGATGAAATTAGTAGATGGTTTAAAATATGATGATGATGATGATGATGATGATGATGATGATGATAACAATAACAGAAATAGTAAATAATAAATAAATGATAATAAATGAGTACAACAAAAAGAAAGATAGGAATATAACCCAAAAAAGACAAGTGATGCACAGTGGGGTTGCTAAGCACCCACTAACCAATGCCCAGCCTAGCCCAGCCCAGAACAGTGATTGGTCCCTATCAGCCAATTCCTCCCACTTAATATACTGAGTATGGCATTCCAGGGTATGGAATATCCCTTTGGCCAGTTCTGGTCAGCTGTCCCGGCCATGCTTCTTTCTAGCTTCCTGTGCACCTGCTTACTGGCAGAACATGGGAAACTTAAAAGTCCTTGACCTAGGGTAAACAGGGTAAACACTACTTAGAACAGCTAAAACGTTGGTGTATTTTCAACCTTATTCTCATGCTAAATCAAAACCACAGCACTGTACTAGCTACTGGGGAAAAAATTGACTCTATTTTAGCTGAAACAATGACCAAAATAAAAAAAAACAAAAAAAAAGAAAAAAGACAGTCATTCCTAGAGTTGAGCAGAGGGAAGGATCATCTACGTGCTGGCAAAGCTCTCTCTAATGCAGTCCAGGATGTCACTGGCCTTTTTTCCTGCAAGGCTGCATTGCTGGCTCATGATCAGCTTGTTCTGTACTAGCTCTGCCTTCCCTGCAAAGCTGCTTTCCAGGGATCATCCCCAAGCTTATGCTGATCCCCAGGTACAGGACTTTGCATTTCTTTTTGCTGAACTTCATGTTCCCATCAGCCTGTTTCTCTAGCCTTTTAAGATGACTGTCTAAAGGTACGCATTTTACTTTGCACAGGCGACATCCTATGCCAATGCCAAAGGCATGGTTCATCCACCCTTGGATCAGCACTGGTGTTAGAAGCAGTACATTGTGGAGCATGGTGGTTGATAACACCCATTGTTATAACAACAGAATAATAAATTATTGTTTATCATGTTTAGCTGGGGAGTATTTAAGAGAAAACACTTATAAGAGAAACCATGCAAAGAATGCACAGAATTATAGGCAACATCTACAGAGAAGAAAAACTGAACTAAAAAAGAAGCTAAAAAGGTGAGGAAAGGACAGCACACTTTGTAGTAAACTTAGCTCTCAAACAGTAGACAACAAATCTTTTTGATGTCTTGATGTGATTTTACTCTTATGGCCTTAAAAGAAACATGAGTAGAAGATGAAATACAAATGCTCTGACATCATTCACACATTCTGTCAGCATTTACATTGGTGTTTGCAGCTCGGTCTTTGAAGACACAAAAGAAATTTTGCAAACAAAGTCAGCCTGAGGGGCAAAATGATTTAGCAAATCTAATAAAAATAAGTCCTCTAGGACACAGATAAGCTATTGGACCACACACCAGTATAGAATGCATCTTACTAGGATCAGATGTGTTTCTCTTCTTGTAGCACTCTGACAATACAGTCAGCTGCCTCTGGGTATTTTGGAAAAATACCATGATCACAACTTCTATGTTATTTTGAAAAGAAGCTCAGTTTAATCCTTCAGCATATTGACTTTTAAGGGCAAGAAGCCTTAAAGGTTCTTATAGGCTAGATATGCATGCAGATCATACTGAGGAGGCCTATAAAAAGTGTTAGAGAGCTGAAGACAACCTTGCTGGTCAGAAAAACTGACGCAGCAGGGTTACAGTGTTTGATGAAGATAAAGGGGTAGTTTGATTTCTGTAGGTACTTGCTTAAAAATCAATTCAATAACCAACATGCACATCAAATATTCTTAAAATAGGATATTATTTTCTCTCTGGTTTCAGAATGAGAATATTTTGAAGCAGCCAGTATTTCTTCCACCAAATCCTGTAAAATCACTCAAGACGCTTTCATTCAGAACAGGTGATTCTCCATGGTGGAACTGTTCCACCAAGCACAATGAAATCTTCAGGGTTAAAAACTTTCATGTTGCTCATGTTTATTGCCCTCTTGGACATGTACACAAGAGTATTATATTTCCATTTCTGCCAGGCAAAATACTATATACAAGCCATATAACATGTGAAAGGATGTCAAAAGTCATCACAATGTTTTCTCTAGACATATAATGAAAAAATAAGGCTAAAATAATCTTTTAGGTGTTTACAAATAAGAGAAAATGTGAACTCCATTTTGTATAGTCTTCTAACTTTCTAAAAGGAGAGAACTATGTTTGCTTTCTTATTCCATATACAATATAGATGAGTATAGCACACTCCAGGAGAATATTTTTTTTTATTTCTGGCTCTCTAGTACTTATTTTCTTTTCCAAAGTCTCCAGTAAAGACGTCTCACTGAAATATCATAATATCTGAAAATAGAATGGTTAGTTTAAGAAATTGAAAGCATATAAACCAAATTTCCACTCCTTATTTAAGTTCAGGTTAAAGCCTGAGTGCTACCATAACAGTATCCTATTAGCCTACTTGGAAGATTTTCTTCACCTTTTTTTTATAAACTATATAATGGTGGAACAAGATAGCAAAATTTTTTTGTTTGATTCAGCATTATAATTCTTATATTCTTGTTTCCCTTTATCACTGGAGTTTGGAGAGGTCCAAAGACTCCTACGGATATGCATCAATCTTACAGGACCCCATACCATGAGCAATGAGCTTTACTGCTCATTTGAAACTGCCATCATCTGAACACAAGATAAAAGAAATCAGATTGAGGGAAACTAAAGAAAGATTCATGGGGGTTCTCTTACTCTTACTGGTGAGTCCATATACAATCAAGGGTGAGAGAGAAAAAGTAGTGACAAAAGGTAACAGTTGTTACTTGAATTAGACCCTACTGCTTCCTCTCTGGGAAGATTTAGGGGTGGGCAAGTAGAGCAAGCCCAGCTTTTTTGCTAAGCCATTATTATAACTTTAGGCTGCAGGGAGAGTGCAGCTGGCAGAGCCTCCCTTTACCACTTTCAGGACTCGTGATGCCCCTGTGCAGCAGGCTTTGTTTCAGAACCCCTTTGCTGCTGGCTGGCTGGTGGTCACAGTCAGTGTGGTTTATGCCACCAGATACACCAGCTCTAGTACAGACATTTCCTCAGAGCTAGTCACCCTCCATTCTCGTCATAGTCAGTACAGAAAAACCACTTTCAGGGGACCATTAATTTCATCCTAAAGAAACTATAAATAGTAGAACACATGACTTATACCCCAAAGTCCTTCCTCTTTCTGCTGATATTAATGTATGCTCAGGACAATTAACTCAGATGTGAACATACATTTAAACTGAGTTGGGATGAGTTCTTCCTGAGGTTTCTTTTAGTGTAATATCCTTTTTCAGTGATGTCTGGGTGTTTCAGTGGGTACATACCTCACAGAATCAACAATTAAATGACAAAGGAAATTTCTTCCTTTAAGCCAGGTGAGCAGTGCAGGTGAGACTGAGCATCAAGCTGCAAGTATTTAAATGTATCTGAATGCAGAGATTGGATTTAATTGTACACACACAGGTATCTGGCATCATCAAAGATGCTCATTATGTTATTCCTGTTCTCCAACTGTCACACCAGACCTCACAGTTTTTCAGCAAGGAGGAAATCCTCTGTCTAATATCTAATAAAAAATGTCAGTAACTGCCCATGAGCTGCAGTAAGATGGGTCTTTGGGTAGCACTTTCACCTTGATGTCCAGGAGCAATGTACTAGACAAACAGCGTGACATCCTTAGCAGTCTCTCCAAAAGCAATTTGGTATGAAAGCATGACATCTATCTTTCTGAGTTGACCAAGTGTTGATTTTCTCATATCCAGTCGAGGAGATTGTCAAGTGATATCCCCATGGAAAGCAACAGTTATCTGTAGGGAGCAGTCCACATCACCTAAGATATACACTAGGTTGAAGAACTTCCTGGTTTTTTTCCACTGACTACAGTGTAGCCAAAGCAGCCAGCTCCTGCCTGAATCTCCAAAAATTCTGCTTTCACTGGTTATTGTGGTTTGCTTTTTACCCTGGAGGGACTGAAACCTTACATACTCAGGTTAAATGCTTCTTGAAAAGGGATCCTTATAAGCTAAGAGGTTATCAGAAGCTTTTAAGGAATATGTACATTGAATGTCTATAGCCATTGCACAAATGTTTCAAAACAGACATTCCTGTACACAACAGCTACTCATTAAAGAGCATTTCCTACACTCACAGGCAAAATAGCAAAGAAAGCACATGGAGATGTCAAATTGCCCCAGGTCTGTCATCAGGTTCATTAGAAACAAAACTTCTTTCCAGCGGTCACATGAAAGAAGTTCCAAAGTAATCATTCACACATAGTGTATGTTTTGCCTCCATCCCATCTTCAAAGCATACCCTGGTGGTCCATTCATGGGTATGAGATAGTCTTCTTCTTCTACCCCCACTTAAAAGTCAGTCGTCCATCTCAACCAATAGTTTCCATGTGAATATGGGATTTGCCATGGGGAGTATTAGCAGAAAAATAAAACAAGTTTTGATTTTCCAATAAGATAATATGAGACCACATGGACAATTGTCCCATGAAATATTAAATGCAGATTCTTTTGATCTCAAGAAATAAGATACTATAATAATTTAATAAAATTCTCTGAAAAAAGAAAATAAATAATAGTAAATGGAAACATACCAAATATTAATATTTTAATATGAATAGAGACATTCCACATTAATTTTACTTGTGTTTTTTGAGACAGAACTTTTCTGATCTGAGTCTTAAAAAATATTTTTATCTGAGTAATTTATCCTTTCAAAGCTTTTATAACCATTCAGAAAATTTTAAAAGCTTAATATCTTCTTTTATGAAGAGATATCTACACATAGCTATCTAAAACTAGGTCCATGACATCAGAACTGGAATACCATTCAAGTTTCTTAAAAGCATCACTGGTCAAAACTAAGATCATTTTGTTGTTCAGTACAAATGGTGTAGCTACTTCTAAGATCAATGCTGCACAAAATATACTTCAGATCACATTATTTAAAAAAAGGAAAAAAGAAATTGTGTCTTGGTCATGTTAGGGCTCCAACAAAATTTGGTATGAATTCATATAAGGACTGTGCCTTCTACTATGCAAATTTTCCCAAATCTGGCCAATTATAAATTTGTGAAAAATCATACACTTCCTACCTCTCTGAAACCTCATATACACTTTGAAAAATCTTGCCAGTCTCACAACTAAATGGGATGCTGCTTGATCACAGAATCACAGAACCACTTAGCTGGAAAAGACCTCTAAAATCAGCAAGTCCAGCACTAACCCAGTGGTACCAAGTCCTTCATTAAACCATGTTCCCGAGTGCCACAGCTACACATTTTTTGAACGCTTTTAGGGATGGTGATTCCACCACTCTCCTGGAAAGCCTATTCCCATGTCTGACCACCTTTATGGTGAAGAAATATTTCTTAATATCCTGTATAAGCCTTCTCTGGTCCAACTTGAGGTCATTTCCTCTGTCCTTGAAGGACAAAGAACACTTCTTGTGCTCCACATCCTTTAGCCAGCAATATGTTTATAGCAAAAGTTGAGGCCTCAGATTTCCTACTGCCCTCTAATATATCTACACCTCTTAACAAATCTGCCAGTGTAAAAATAGCAGCTTTTGAATACCAATATTTCCGCTACGTTGTAAGGCTCCAAAGTCACTGGTCAACTGTGTTCCTCCACCCCCCTCTAGTGGGAGGTCCACACAGCAAGTGTTCCCTCCCTCTCCTGCTTTCCACCATACTTTGAAGAGGAAAGGGCTGCTCTGCCCACCTGACAGCCCCAGCTCTGCCTCAATGGTTTTGCTTTTGTGGGGACACATGCATACATGTTCAATTTACCACATTTTTTATCGCATTCTCATGTTCAAATTAATTAGTTCTAAGCCATAAGGCTACATTGAAAGAATATTTAAACTGCAAAATTGCCCAGCAGTCCAATATTATGAAGTGTTCACATAAAGTTAAGTTTAATTCATCACTATATGAATATGTGTTTTGCCTAAGGATTGAAATTAAAGATCATAAGACTCCCACTTCATTAAAAATACAGGATGAACAGTGCCTGGACATGAATCAGTTTTGTGTCATGACTGAAGATCACTAGATGCTTTGGAGACAGGCACTGCATGAGGCAGATGAACAAAAGACACTGTGATAGAAGTCACTGAATGCTCCTAGAAAACCAGTTGCATCCTGTCTTTGACAGATTTTCTTTAAAATAATATAAATTCTATATTGTCACATTTTGGATGTAGGATTTTGAAATATTTTTTTTTTGCTTGAAGAATTGCGGAGCTTTTGCAGCAGCCACTAAGATAAATAGGAGCACTACCCTGAGCATACGTGCTGCTACATAGTCTGAAAAATCAGACCTCAGGCATCTCGAATTAACACCCCAAATTAGCTAGCACTTTTCACAATTCCCTGTCTATAAAATGGGGAGAAAAATACCACAGAGACATTATGAAGATAAATTCATTAATTTTTTAATAAGCAGGATACTATGGAAAAAAAAGCACCAGGGAAAAGCCCATTAGGAAATGAATAATTATGTATTCAGTGCAAGGTTTGGATGGTGTGCAGAAAATTAGGCATGGGGACATATCTTAAGTGATGAGAAAAAAAAAGGAATACTGCATGGCTGATCATTCTGGGAACACAGTCTGCCTTGTGCACTGAGTGAGCAGGACCCCTGTGAGTGGACATGACTGTGCAATTAATGACTGCATTAACGCAGGCCACTGCTGTAATTTTCTTCCTTCTCTCTTTCTGACTTTGCAAAATTTCTTTGCTAAGTATATGATGGGATGATAAACATATATTTAGAATATTAAATGAATTGCTTAATGTTACAGATAGGAAATTGGTATCTCCCAGTTTAAGAAAATATAGGATTTCCCTGACTTTTTTATTAAGAGTATAACCTGGTAAATCTGTGGGAAAACCAGAAAGAATACCACTTGGGGTAACACTGAAAATGCAGGGATGACCTTGCATGAACATTAATCCTTTTCTTGCAGCAGTATTGTTTGTTTTGTGAGTGAAATTTTGCATAGGTAATTCTGTATATGACAGGAGTCCAAATAAATCTTCATATTCCTCAGAAGCTGAGTAAGGTGAGAAGAGTTGGCATGCAGAAAATGCTGCTGCAGGCATTGAGCACATTCTATGGAAAACAAAGGTGAAGTCTTTGAAGATGGAGTTTGTACAAGCCTTATTTTTGGAAGAATATGCACGTAGTTACTCAGAGATTAGACCTCTTCAAAAGTTCTGAAGAGGTGATTTCCAGAGTTTTATAGCCTAAGTATATATGAATTAATTTTCTTATTTTCCCAAGGAAAATAATAACTTTTTCTTAGGTATAATGACAATTTTTTTTTTAAATTTTGAAGTCATTTTCACAGACTAGTGTTTCCTTTCAAATCTTTGAAAATAATTTTAACATCAATTCTAATGTTCATCTCCCCAAGTTTCTGACAGAAGTGGGGGTGAAAGCCTGGGTAGCAGACAGAGAGGAGAAAAGGTAGCAAAGTTCAAAGTGGCTGAAAGCACCTTTCCAGGGGAAGGTAGTACAACTCTGAAATTGTGTTACTGCCAAAGCCACCTGCAATAAAACATCACAGAAGCTTTCAAATAAGCATAATGAACATCAAATAGATCTGAGGTCTTCCCAATAAATACGACTATTCTGTCAGCATCTCAGTAGCTGATTGTTTTGCCATTTACCTTCTGATTACCTCTTTCTACTAGGTTAACTGATTTTAAACATCTGTCTTCAAACTGTTAGACAAGTTGGTTCAAAGCTCACCTTAGTCAATAAAGAGAAATTGAAATTGGTTTCACTGCAGAGAGTATCTGTTGGCACTGATCTCAACCACAGGGCCTGAAGGACTTCATCAGCTGCTCCTGCATCAGCTGCAGTGACTGGGTGGTGGCTGGCTTTCAGTAGTTGGAAGAGACAAGGCTAAGATTAGATCATCTTGCCTTCTTCCAAATGAGGATTAGATTAAGTTTTGAGACAAATTGTAATATTTCTCAGCTGAATAAAAAATTTTAGGTAGAATAGAGTATACAAGAAGATCATTATGCAAGTGGACTCACAGTAGATTTTCAGCCCTAAATGCTGTGAGCAAATGGTTTGAGTGTTTTTTTGTTCTTTGGGTTTTTTTTCCTTTTAATTTCTGATGTACTGCCCACTGACAATCCTCATTACACTCTCTTCCAAAAGCAGTGGGGACAAATTTTCTAATCTTAGTAAATACCTAAACATGAGGAAATTACCTCCTGGTTGTAACAGAAGCCCTTTAAGTGAGTGGAGCTGGTAAAACACTTCTGAGAGTCCTCCTTGAGGGGAGGAGTCACATGCTTTAGGTGCCTGAAGCAAACAGGAAATCAATTTCTTAAAATGTTCCATGTATATATGCTCTTCTGAAATTGTTCATACCTGAGTTTCTTATGGTACTGAAAATGCAACCAGTTTCTTTGCTAACTGAATATATACTTCCTTCTGGAAAAATTATTTGGCATGAGTTTTACTTTTTCTTGAGAGGAAGCAAATATATCTACAAATGAATGTGTGTGTGAATGTATGTTTGAATATGTGTCTGTGTGTAGACACAGTATGTATAAAAAGCTTAATTTCATTTGGTAACTTAATGGTTAATCATCAAGCCTTATAAAGATAATGCTGTAGATGCCAAAGACTGGCCTTTATTGGTGTAATAGTAGCCAAGTGCCTCTGGAAATTTGGACAGCACTAGACTTCATCATAATATATTCAAGACTGTATAGGCTTGACAAAGTCCAGTTTTAGCTAAAATGTGGAAAGGCTGTAACATGGAATTATAGACATGATGATTTTTCAACATAAAATGAACATTTCTGCATTAATTAAGCAAGTCAACACCAAAGCAAATTGCCAAGAAATATGCAGGGGAAGACTTTTTTTTGTTTTGTTTTTAATTCTATTTCTGTTATTGCTTGATAGTTGATAAAATAGGGACTTCTGCTTTATGTGAGGTTCACCCTGTAAACAAGTCCATGTAACAATTCTCAGCTGAGTGGCTTATTTCCCTTGAATGATCTAAATTTCTAATGTGACATAGTGTAAGTGATTTTTTTTTTTTTGTCAGGAAGCTGAATAGTGATGGTCATTGGTTCTTGGTCCTAAAATGTTAATTCAGCAGAAAGAAATAAGACAAAACTGCCTCAGAGAGACCAGCTTGGCATTGCTACACATGAAGAAACAATCAGTGCTCCTAAAGAACCTCAACACATGTTGAATCAGAATAGGGATGGTGAGGGATGAGAAAATGGGACCCACAATGCATGTGTGAAACAGAGGTGGCCATTCAGAGCTCCCTGCTCTTGTGTGACACAGCACTTGGAGTGTTAGACTCATTCCTAAAGCACCACTGGAAGTGAGGTGTGCCAGCTAGGAGAGGTGTAGAGGTACCTGCTGCAGAGGAAAAACAGGGTGTTGAAGTTCTAATGGTCAACCAGGACCACACGTGTGATTGATGAGAATCTTCCTATCAGTCCCTCTAACTGTTCGGCTTGGCTCTATTGGATCTCTCTTTCAGCATTATCATTTTCTGTTCAATTGATATCACCTGAAGCTTGGTCAGCTACTCTTTCTGTTCTAGGGTTGGTTTCTAGGTGCTCTGAACATTGTGTGGTTGGTTGGAGATAATATTTTATTCCCTACAAGAACTGTCTCATGATTTTATTACAACTCTGAATACTGATAGTCATCAAGCACTGCATTTATACTTTAAATAATACAGCAGAGTTGATTTTAATGACTTCTACATATTTCTGAAGAGGGGAAAAAATAAATAATTCCTTGACAGGGCGTTAATGAAGTTAAAATTTCAGGAGTTGTATTCTAATATCAAAATGTTAATAGTGAATTAATAGTGTTATTCTCAAAAGTATAAAATGAGCAAAAAAGAGAACACAGGCATTGATTCTCAAACTAAACCAGAAGATACATAAATTCAGAAAATATCTATTTTCTCAAAATTAATATTAGTCCCAAAATCACCCTTCATCCTTCTGCATGTCATTTGATCTTTTACATTTCTCTTCCAGATTTGGGGAATAAAAGTTGCCCGTTGAGCTTCCTTGGAGATATTTAGCAACATGAGGCATTTGGAAAAGTTTCTCATCTAAGTGGGTGATTCGTCACTGGAAGAACCAAGCCCGCCAGAGTTCAGGGAGGGTACAGACTGTGCTCTCAACTTGCATGGTTTAGTTGCAGTTAATCCTGTGAGGAGCAGGGAGTTGAACTTGATGATTCTTATGGATCCCTTCCAACTTCAGATATTCTATGGCTCCATGATTATTATAAATATCCATGAATTCCACACAGATACAATGAACATATAGTCTCCAGCACAGACAATTTCCAAAGTCGCTCATTTATTTTGCAGCTACAGATTCTGACAGATACACATCTTGTTTGGAAAGGAAAAAAAAAAATTTAAGACCATCAACTTTCTCACCAGTTTATCATGTTTATCTTCAAGTTTCTAATAATGAGATCCAATGACATGCATTTCTGCAGAAAGTCTCTATTTTTATTTTTATAGCTGCTGGAGCAGGTACAAAACAAGACAACATCTTCTCCCAGGTTCTAGCTTTGAAAATTTGATATCCACAGAGTTGCTAAAAAATACAGTGTCTCTTTTGAACTGTATGCTAATGTCTTACTATCTCTAATTAAAATGATTGCCAAACCAGGCATTTTCTCTGAAGCCCTCTTGTTACAGATCTCCCTGTCCTTTGTCACATTTTTTATGTTTTTACTGTATCTTAAACTTGGTTCCATTTTGCTAATTTGCAGGATGTCCAATTTCCTCTCACTTTCAGCAATTTGGCATAGTTGAACTTTCTAAATTTATTCTAATTCCAGGCTTCTGACAGACATTTTTTTCTTCTTAGTTCTTGTTCGCTTTTTCAAAGATGGAAAACTTCAGTAACAAACAACATTTTTAAATATGTTCAATCTTTAGTATTTTCTTTTGGAAATTTCAAGAAGCACCTGTATAATTCTTGTATTTTTATGAGGTCACAGGATATAATTCTGCTGAGACTTTGTAGTGTTTGCTTTTTGATTACCAGCATATTAACTCCAATTTTATGTGATGATGACAGCTGACTGTTGAGAAGAATTTGGGAGGGAGGATGTCCATTTATTCTGTCTTGTGGCAGTGAATGTTATGTGTGAGTTCTAATCTCAAAGTTAATAATTTTTCCAAACGGTGTTCATTTTTCTAACAATTTAATAGCTCTTTGTGTTACTTTCTTTGTCCAGTTCTCTACTCCCTTGACCTACAGGGGCAATTTATAGCATTTCAGCAGTACCTTGCTCTCTGAATATATTAAGATACCTTAAAAAAAAATAAAAAGAAAAAAATATTCTGTCTATAGGCTCATAGGAAAATTATTACTTTTCATTCCTCTTTTAATCTGCCTCTTTTTTCTTCCAATTTTGTCCTAAAACCAAAGTGACTTCTAGCTAATAAAGTGACTTTCATTTTCTCAGTTACTTTTTGTAAAGAACAATGTGCTCTGTGTGTGTGTTGTTCCTAGTTATTCTTTTGTACCCCCAGCTCACCAATGGGGTTTGGTTTACAGTCTATTACCCAGTATATCTACCTGTATTTCCTGTAAAACCTCCTTTTTCTTGACAGGGCTATTTGGACCTTTAACTTTTATAGATGTAATTTTTATTAACTTAAAAATCCACAGTTTATCAGTACATATTCTCTTAAAGTTTTTTCCTTAACAGCATAATTCCAACCCTGTCAGACTAAGACCTGCCAATATAGTATTAAGCTGTAATACTGAGAATATAGTTTAAAACTGACTTTCACTTTTTTACAATAAAGATATAATACATTTCCTGGTCATTTCTTAGTAGTCTCCCAGTATATATGGATTTCTATTTTTATCTTCTTTCATCAGTGTATAAAAACTACCTCTAAAAATTAACTTTTTAACTATGGTCCCAAACAGATAAATGTGTCTTCTCAAACAATCCCTCAGCATCTGCTGCTTCCTTATTTCAAATGCCCATCTATATGGATCCCCAAATAATCCTTTCCACAAACCTTTTTTCTTTTACCTCTAACCATGGAAACTCACCCCCACCCTGGAATGGTGAACAACAACCACCCTCTCTTCATCTTCATCTTCCAGATGAAGCCCCACCTTCAGGGTTTCAGTCTGTCACTTGGGTGAAGAAGCAGTATTGTAGAAAGACAACGGTGTTTAGGCAGAACTGGGAGGGTATTTCACCTTGGTGCAGGTCATCCTCCTTCTCATTTCCTGTGTTAATCTATTATTATCCCTCTGTTCTTTCTTCTTGGGTTGAGAACGGGGCTTTACAACAGCCATGCTTCTTCATACGTCTGTGTTCTGATTTAGGAATTCTCCAGTTTCACGTTCCCACTGAAATCATGTGCTGCTCCCTCTCCTACAAACTTCCCCTCTCCTCTGTCAAGAGCTGGAGAGGAGAATGGGTGGCACAAAAGGTGAAAACCATGTGTTGAGATAAGACCAATTTACTGGAAACAGCAATGAGATAAGAAAATTAACAGTAGCAGCAACAATATTAATGACAAAAGTGTTCAAGAGAGAAGTGAGCAATTCATGTACTTTCACAGGATTTCCATCCTGGGAAAAGGTGGTATAAAATAACCTCTAGGTCCCATCCATGCCCCCTCCTGGCTACTGCAAAAATTAACCCTGTCCTGGCCGGAACCAGGACAATCTGTTACCAACAGCAGTTCTTTTATTGTTTTACGTATTATTGCTCAGTTATACCTAAATTCCCTCAACCAACCATAACTTCATTCTGTTTATTTGCCACTTTTCCTTTCTTTGCTATGGATGACATCTTTGTTTTGGATTAAAAAAATCCGCTTCTCTAAAATGTGAAACCTTTCACTTTCCGACAAATTTGGCTCATAACCTTGCTGAGCTAACTACAGTTTCTGTAGAACTGCATTCCTTTCTTTTCTCTCCTTTTTGATGTGCTACTGTTCTTAAGATGAGAAATACATTACAATGTAAACTGTGTTGAAACAAAACTGGTCTCTGTTTTTCCCTTACTATTTTAATATGGGCAGTAGTTTCACTCAGTTCCTTTATTTTCCTCCTAGTAGCCCTTGTGCCTTGTTGGAAACATTTTTAGCTTATTTCTTGAGATTCTAAATTTAGATCAGATTAGAAGAATTAATCTTCCAGATTCGTATAGTTTTGCAGTTTTATTCAGTATTCATTTATTATCAATCCTATTTCCAGTTCCTTCTAATTGATTTTAAACCAATCAAATTCTGATTGCACTGGCAATTTAGGTATCAGATTACTAAAGTTAAGCCGGAGAAGAAGAGATAGTGCATTTTTCCTGGGATATCCATTTTGAAGGGTTTCAGGCTGTGCATATTTCTTCAGGTTTCTGTCACAATATATTTGCTCAAGTTGTGTGAAGTCAAAGACGCTCATTTTCATATAGTTCTGACAGTGTTTTTCATTTTTTAGAGAAAGTAGAGGCTATCAAAGCACCCTGTTTTATTCATTACATGCCCCATGATTTTGTTTACAGCTCAGCAAAAAATCAGAGAGAGAAGGACTGGAAGGAGAGCACAAAAAGAGAGAACACAGACTGTTTTATAAATTGCAAGACATACAAATAAGTATCTTGGTAAATGCAGTTCTAGTCTGACCAAAATAAAAAAAATATATTTTGCACAAATTACCTGGAAATGGGTGTGTACACTAAATATTACAAAATCACTTGATATCATCTGCGAAATACCTGTAACTGTCTCAACCAAACTCCATATTTTCCAGGCTGGGTACTTAAATTTTCAGTCAATACAGTATTTTCTGCCTCTTTTATTCTTTTTGCACAAATGGAAAGTATTTCTCCTTTCCTGAACCCCACAGCTCGAGGTAGAATTCATCTGACTGAATGAAGAGCTGTTTGACTGTATTAATAAACTCCTTAAAAAGCTGATGCAGGTAAACAAGGATTTCTAGGAGATGATTCTTCTTTTCTTCATGGAAAAGAAGTGAGTCGGGTGAATGATGATTGAAGCAGCCCATATATCTCTGTTAATTTTAGGGAAAGTCTAGGATACAAGAATAATCCCAGATATGTCCAGCTATACTTATAAGCACAGTAAATTATATTAACTACTGGCCAACGTGCATGTTCTTGAAATTGAAAAGGATCACTGCAATCACATCATCTGATTTCCTGAATAACCAAGACCTGGTAATTTACATTATAATCTTTTCACTGAGTCAAATAAGTTGTGACCCAATGAAAAAAGTCAGGTTTTTGTTGTCTGTCTTCTTCTTATGGGATGAAACTCTTAGACCATCTTAAATTTAAGTAAAAATGTAATGTTAAAAAGGTATTTACTAGAGTCTGGAGCATTTCCACAACACAATTAGTAGGTTTGTTTTCAGCCCCTTACCCAAAAATATGTATTGCCTACTTACTTTACAGCCCTGTTTGTAAAACAGTACAGCCCAATACTCAATGCCTTGAAAATCACTTCATATTTCCAAACTTATGGTGAAAGTAAGATGGTTTGGGGTTTAGAGTCACTTTATTTTGGTATTTTATATACATTTCATTATATCATGAAACTGCTTTTGTTTTGTCTTTTTATTGTAGTGCTAAATTTGGCTGTAGATTTTAATAACTGTGTAGTGCTTTGAGACCATGCTGAAAGGTATTTTATCAATTTATTCTGTTATTACTCTGCCCACAGGCTCACCTCATTTTCAGCAAAGGCCACTTATTTTTTGTGGAGTCATCACTTTTCCCTTTTATTCATCCATCCTCCCTTTTCCCCAGACTTTTCTTTCTCATTGAGAAGAGCAGCTATTTCTAAAGCATGCCTCTATCTGGTAGGATTATTCTACACTGCAATTTGCCTGGTGCCACCCTCCTCAGGAGCAAAAGGTACCAGGAATCACATCAGGTGTACCCTGACACTTGGAAAGAGGAGAATAAGAGACATATGAAGGACCACAGCTGGAAATTTATACTGGATTCAGAAGAACCCAAAATAAATATCCAGAATTTGAAAATTTTAATCTCTGCTTTCATACCTCTCCCAAATACTAATGCTAGATTTGAGGAGATGGGAGAGAGTTTAATCTAGCAGTGAGAGATTAATTTCTTACGTGTTATTTGTGTTAAGGGTAGGAAAACCTCACTGAACCACAAATCTCTTAAGTTTTCATGAGAGAGGAGACCTTTTCAAGCCTTGCTTTGAGGCTTTCAACTAAACTCCTAATGTTCACCTCTGGGCCTGTGAATTGTGAGCTCTTCTGTGGTGACTGAGGACACATCTTTTTAGAGTGAAAATGAAACTTGCAGAAACAGAGAAACTCTGTTTTGGCCTGGACAGCATGAGGCATATATGGCTCCATGGTATCGCTCTGGATTTGTGTCATTGTCAGCCTTGCTGAAGGCATGCTGTCCCATCACCAAGATCATCAATGAAGACATTAAACAGGGCTGAACCCCCTACAGGTCCCTGGCCTACACCAGTGGTTACTGGCCTCTGACTAGCACTGGGTTTGGCAACTCAGGCATTTTTCAATCCACATCACCCATTACCCAGCCACCCTGTGGCTTCATCAGCCTCCCCATGAGAATGATATGGGAGACAGTATTACAAACCTTTCTGAAGGCAAGGTAAACAACAGCCACTGCTCTCTCTACCAAAGGGAGAGAAAGAACTTTCAGAAAGTTTTTGTTCAAGTCTCTGAGGGAAGCAAATCCATCAAATACACTGGTTTATGGTGTACAATAAAAAAAAAAAAAAAAAAAAAAAAGGATACATAAATGATCCTTTACTGCTGCCAATAGAATCCTTTTTTACAGAAGAGAGAATAAAAGTAGACCCTTCCAAGGTAGGCTATTTATAGATTGCAAGTGGGACACTTAGTTTGGATTGCTTCTACAGTTCTACAGCTGCTTTTCTTTCCACAACATCTACAAAGACAGCCTAGAATATGGTTATATGTTTGGACCTCAGCTAATTTCCTAAAGCTAGATTGGCTGAAATCAGGCTACAATTTAAGTGCATTTTTCACCACTGCATACCTTAGCATTTTGCTGCCTCAGTGTGTTTGAGTGGAAGTGTTTAACATAATTGCTAGTCATTTGGCTAGGATGCTGAGTACCAAGATGGTAATATTTGCAGATGATGCATTTACTTAAATGACCAGGGCTGAATTATCTGTCACTACCCTTTCTTGAAACAAAATATGAATCACGTAGAATGCTGATCTGACTTGGCATTTCCTGTACAGCATGCTCCCTGCCTGATGCCTACACTGAGCCTTTATCACTCTTGACTAAAATCCATAAAACCCACCAGCAACAGCAGCAGAAAACTCTCTGGTGGATTTCACACATTGCTCTCTTTTATGGAATCAAAGTCCTGCTGAAAAGGAGACAGAAGTCTGGGGTAATTTGGGGCATTTAGTGGTTGAGAAAAGAAGAATACAGACATATTATGACTGACTTCTGCTCAAAACATTTGGAATTTTTTCAGAGGAAACTTTTCAAAAGTTTCCTGATCTTTGTTGGAACATTGTTCTACAGCAAAATCCTTTGAGAGTACAGCTGCACTCTCTCAGCCAAGAAAGCTTTATTCCCAGTTTTCACACATTTTGCTCCTGATTCCTGGCTCAGAGAGAGAAAGGAAAAGAGACTCAACCACTAAATTTTTTCCAAGGAAGAAAGATGACGATATAGCCTTGCAGCATCTCAAAACCTATGCTCACAGTGCCAGCCAGAAAACAGAACAGAAGAGGCACACAGACACTAATCAGTTTTGAAAATTATTCTTTGTTTTCTTTTTTTCTAAATACTTGAGCTTATGAAGGTACTCTTATTTTATCTGCATAAATTGTCAACAAACAAAATTAGCTGGCAAGTCAAGAGCTATGCAAACACTGGACAATTTTTTCTTTGCTTCAACTCCAAAACACAGTGGGATGAGAAGAGAATACTTATTTTCCACAGCTTAAAGACAGGTCTATATTTGGCATGGATCAAGCATGGAGCAACTTTAATAACAACACGAGACATAGTACTATAACCCAGGTTCATAAGCTTCTTTTTCGTTGCTTCAACAAAACCACCACTTAAATCAAACTCTCCTTAAGAAATGCTGATCTGCAGAATATTACCAGATGGGTCTCCTGCCTTCTGAAGAAAGGGGGAAATGAGAGAGCCTCATGTTTAACGGCATATGAAAGAAGAAATACAATGTGTAAACTTTCCACTGACGGATATAATAGTGTTCTCACTTTTAAAGAAAAACAGTACTTCCTAGCAGGAGGCCTGCAAGAAATTTAACAATTACTCAAGATTTAGTTGTACACCATGGCATTTTCAAACATGTGCAGAGTCTGTTATTTTTTGTAATTAAATAATTTAAATAATAAATAATGTAATTAAAATATATTTGAACTCTGCAATCCCTAGGGCTTGAACTGTGTGCAGAGGAGTGATGCATATTCAATGTGACGTTTAATGAGTAAGAAAATGCAGAATCCTGGAAATCTGGTAATGTACAATATAGTTTTGGCACTCCCCCCCTTCTCCCCCATTCCTTTTCAGAGCAAAAGAGGGCCCAATTTACCAAATCAGGCTTTAAATCATTCACAACTCTCTTTTCCTAAAAAGGAAATATTGCTAGTGTTTAGGATTTTTTAGCACAACATGAGGTTACCCAAATGTTTCCCTACAATAGTCCTAGTGAAAAGTGATAGGAAATTGACTCTGTAACCCTGTAAAAGCAATGTTTACTTTACCATCATCAGAATTTTACAGACTGTAGGAAATCGTTACTTCTCTCTTCGTTTCAAGGTTGACCCTGATTAAAAACTCCTGCTGAGATTTTCAGAAGAGACTAATACTGTCAGAGCTTTGCTTTTAGGGATCATCACTGGTTTTGATTTCCTAAGGGTGGTTGCTTTCTAAGGAGCATTTTCAATATCAGTCTTTGTGAAGCCCTGCAACAAAAACTGAGGGTCCCCAGTCCCTCTGCTTATTTCACTGAAGATGCTCAGTTTTGATGTTCAGTTTTCTTGATGCTGCCTGTCAGATAAATACCATTTTCTCTCTGTGGTTTAGACTGCTGATTGCATGCAGAAGGACTTGGCTCTTCAACAGGTTTTTCCCCGTGGCTGGATCAGGCACAGAGTACAATCTGCCTTTGGGCAAGGGGCAGGGCTGGAGGCAGGAGGTGCGAGGACACAAGGATTTCCAATGCTTAAGCAGGGGTGCTGCAAGGTGTATTCCTCCCAGGTACCAGGATTTGTTGCTTTGCAAAAGGACAACAGGAGCCTCACTGTCAGTGGCCTTGTAAGGATGGCAAACCTCATGTGAGCCCGAGCAGTCAGCCTGAATGAGGGCTGCCCTCACCCCCAGCATGGGGCAGTACCCATGAGAAAATGTCAGCCTAACCAGGCTCTGATATTCTGCACACTTTTGTGGGCTACACAGGTTTATGCTCATGCTACTGAGTGTTCTGATTTCACAGCCATTTAATATTTAACATTTTCATTGAGTTTTCTTTGTGTCTGTGTGTGTGGATTTTGCCCCCTTTTAAGCCCCAGTTCTTGCAGCAGGAGAAGCTGGGTTTCTCCTGAAAACTGTCTGCCAGGATGATTGACGAAAATTTAAAACACAGGATTGTAAAGATTCAAAAACCAGATGAATAAATAAAATAAAATTTAAAAAATCTCCTTACATTTTTATTGTTGTCTTAGGGCTGATGGTTTTAAGGCCTGTCTAATGGTTTCAGGAGGCCTGAGTCGGGGGTTTGAAATCATTAGCAATATTGATGCCTTTAAGAAGTGAATGCTTAATGCTGCCTTTCTTGTGGCTGGGCATGTTACTGCTACTTTGATTATAGACAAAAGAGCCTTTGTTTGAAGTGCTAAAGTTCAAATGCTAAAGTTGGTTCTGAAGACCCAGAAAAATATCCTGACATGAATATGGTGTACACATGTGTATGCAGCTACTTTCAACTATATTTAGCTATTATCAGTATTTACATACCAGAGTAATTCAAGGTTTGAAATATGTGATTATGAAGTAGCCAAGGGATAGCTCCCCTGAGTGTTTTAAAGATTCCATCAATGGGAATAGGCTGTGTGCACATCCTTTTCCATCTCTGCCATGTCAAAAAATTCAAAATGATAAACTTAAGAGGTTCTTAAAAACTTAAAGTAGTGACTCATTTAAAGTTCTTGTGATTGTTCAGAGTAAGGTGGATTCTCTGTCTGTTTACAGTTTTGGGCATGCCACAGAAAAGTATTTCCACCTCTAACACTTTCCACTGAGCTCAGTGGAAACTTTGTCTGCCTACACTAGAGGTGGGCATGTGATTGTTTGCTATAGTATATACATAAGAGTAGGACATCTTCACTAAATATTTCCTTCAATATCGTATTGACTTCAAAGTTATAATGTATTTATGAAAACTAATACTATAGTACCTAGCTGCAGATGGCAGAAGGATATTTTCACTATTCAGTGAAATGTAGCCACCTCTGTTCCACAGCGCTGTCTGCTGTGCTCAGGACATGGAAGGCTTTCCAAGTGGTCAGAAGGTGGCAGCAGATCTCTGTTTCATTTCTATTGAGGTGCCTTCAACCTTAGAAACATAGAAGAGAAAAAAAAGGAAAGAATAAAGTTTTAAATTAACCCAATGAAGAAAAATGGTATCTCAACTTTAATGCCACAGGTAGCTATGAAAGGATTGTCTCTCACTTCTGCTGATCACATTGCACTAATTCAGTAGCAGGTTCCTCACCAAATGCTTTTAAAAATCAGCAGGAAAGGGGAAGCATCCCCAGTGTGAATGGCAGCCTGGTAAGTGGCCAGACAGTGTCTGGCCTCAGTCAATGTGTAACCGAGGGCAAAAGCGGCCTTGGCTCTCACACCAAACTCACCAGCATTTTATCTTCACTCACACTGGACAAACACAATTATACATAAGGCTGATGCATCAGTAGTTGAGCCAAGGGGTTGGGTAATGCAGCTGTCATCCCTTCCAGGACCAGAACCCATTTGCCTTTCCATCCCCTCTGGGAGCAATGCCTGGACAGATGTAGAGGAAGAGCTTCTTTAACACAAAGGGAAAAGTTGCTTCTTTTCTCTGTGAACTGTTTTCAGGGAAGTCTGCAGGAGGATCATAATGGATCCCCCGCAGATGGGGAACCTTCCCTCTGCACAGGAGTCCCCAGGCAGTGTCCAGGCCCCATAAGAGTCAGGAAAGGGAGCAGATGCCCATGGCAGCCCATCGTGCTTGCTTTGGGTGCTCACTTGCTGGACAGATGCCTTCCCATCTTCCCTAAGAAGGCAGAGACTTACAGGATTTAAAATCCCACATTTCTGTGAATCCTGATGAATGTGTCTACAGAGGCCCCCCCAAATAATCCCAGTTCATAACAGAGGCAAACAAAGAGGAATTTTTGACATGTCTGTCCATGACCCGCCTCTTCCTGGTTTTGTTGCATTGTCCTTTTCAGTAAACTCATTTTTTCACTTTTGATCTGTGGATACTAACAGATTGCAACTGCTCCAGTCTATGAGCCACTGACACAGAAGGTTCACTGTTAAAAAGGAAAAGAATTTGAAGGGGAAGGAGGGAACTGCTTAATAACAGCACTAAAAAGGTCATAATTAATGATTTAGCTGTAAAGGTGAGAAGCTGAAGCCCAACATTTACTAAATAGTGTATTGTTAAAAAGGGAAACTCCATCTGTGTTAATATTTTTACTCAGGTGAGGTGGAGCTTACCAATGAAGGGAAGCTTTCTTTCTCTAGGTTGATCTTAGGTGTCAAAACACATTTTAAATGAACCTATTTCCATAAGTGCAAGACAGCCAGCTTTGTTTGTTCAAGGACTGTCTCTGATTGTTTAACTTAGCTCCTCTGGAAATAAACCAAAGCACTAGGTCTGATTCGTGGATACCTAAATCCAAAGAGTGGCATGAGACTCTCACCTGACCACAACATAAGCCACACTCTTTTACTGCATCAAATTCAGTTATGTGGGTGGTTAATTTAAAATACATATCTTATGAAAATAACCTTGACTTAAGGACTGCATGGGAGGTAGTGGAGGAGTCCTGTTGATTAGTTATCAGCGCATTTAAACATCCTACCTAATGCGCAGGTTGGACGTTCCTAACTGATACAAGAAAGGAAGCAACTAAAGAGTTACAAGGACAGTTAATAAGTTAATACACTCACAAAGACTTGGTCAAAAAGTTATCAGATATCTAGAATCAGAAATGGAAAATTTTGTCCTGTCCATGAAGATTTGCATTTCACCATGCAGTCCACCGTTTTCTTGTGTCTGCAGTTTGCATCCACCAGCAGGAAATTCTTAAGTTCTCAGTTTGTCAGTATTCAGAACTTTGCTTCAGATAAGAATATATTTCACTGGACAGTGTTAAAGAAATAAATCATAATGTACAGATCAAGATGATAGCTATCTTTTTCTTGACCAGCTTCTCACGTTAAGTGGTCCCCAGCTCCCGTCACTGAAGTTATGTTACATGGCTCTCCATTCATATAACTAAAAGCAGAAGCTAGCTTTAAAGTCTTTTAATTTATTTTAATTACAATGTTAATTTTTATGATGGTTATTTTAATTTACTGTGAGTATAATTAAAATATAATAGACTGTAGAAATTATTATAAAAATTATTTTTCCTCCTTCCTAGAAGAGGGAGAGAGTTCAGAAAGACTATTTCTAGCAGATCTGTTTTAAAACATCATCTCAGTTGAAATGAAGGATAACACACAAAAGGCCCAACCACTGGCATGAAAAGAAAAAGAGGAAAATAATGAGACAAGCAGTTCTTAGTAAAGGCTTCAAAGAGTGATGCTGTTTGGTGGAGCTATGCCAGATTAGTATTACAAAATCCTTCAGGATAATTTACAGGAAGAAGTTCATTTTTTAGGAAGGGGATGTCACTAGTAGAAACAGTGCCAGTATTGTTAAAAAAGGTGGTTTTGGAAAGGAGGTTGGAATCTAATAATTCAGAACCTCGAGGTAAGAAGAATAAAGGAAAGAAATTTGGAATAGTTTTGTGCCAAACTAGTCAACAGATGGCTCAGGGCCGGTACTCAGCCTGTAAGGACATTTTCCTACTTTGGGGAACACTGCCCAACACTTATCAGCTATAGGCCTGTTTCTATACCATATTGAAGGAGGGAGAAGGTGTGGATGTGGGTTTGGTCCGGTCAACAGGAGTAGCCCTGTAGCAATATGTCTATATCTGTTTGGCCTCATAACACCTGTCTGGGAATAAAAATAGCTTTTAGATTATGAAAGTTGTCCATTCACGCTTTGGAGAATGAAAGAAATTCTAAAGGTGTGAGGGGCAGAGTCTGTGAGACTAGTCTGTGGACTAGATTAGTCCACCTCTAGCAACTCAAAATGAAACTGATATGAGCTGTGTCCCTCTCGGGGTTAAACCTGAGGTAAGAATAAGGACCACTTCTTTCCTAGTGTCTTTTTTCCCAAACTATTTTATAAAACTAAAGGATGCTGATTTCCCTTGCCTTATAACTATGACATGATAGCATTTCCATTTGCTCCCTTTTTTCTAAAATGGTAGCAACCTGAGCTGATTGTTACTATTATTTATAGACTTAGTCATACTTAAATATTTGCTTTCTAACTTTGACTAAACTCTTGGTTAAATTAAAAAAAAAAAGCTAAAAAAAAACTTGCCATGATTTTTACAAGTTACAAGAAGTGTACTATTATACTCATTGCTCTATAGAGAGAGAAAAATGAACACAATTAACAAAGTATAAGACTAAGTTCCAATTAGAGATGACAAAAAGGTATTATACTTCATGCTGGTAGAAACAACATGTAGGTGAGTCTCCTCTTTTTGTATCATGCTGTCTTCACACATGCATGGCTGCACTGACTTCTGTCACAGTTTTCCTTATGTAGATTTGTGCTAGAGAATAACTGCAGTTATGATGGCCCATTGGAAGTTCAACATTTGTTTACCTGGAAATGGGGAAAGCAGTAAGAAGTCCAAATTACCCTTTTCAAGCTATGGCACTTGAGCTACAACCCCACACTATACCAACTGGCAGAAGGCAGAGTGATGTTGACAAAAGATAGGGAGGATTCTGTTTCCTACCTTGGTTCATCCTGACCTGAATGCACCCACCTTCAAAACACACCACAGGGACCATTTTTTCTGAAGTATATTTGCTGGAGAAGAGAGACCATCTGAAAAAAAACAGTGCAGAAATATTTTTGCTCTTGCTTTTCAGCCACTGGTTTTTGTATCTCAGAATTAAGCTCTTTAGAAGTGAAACACTGGTGATACAGGTAGGCTGTACAGCTGAGGATAACTACACGAAACTAAGAATGACATAGTATGTCAGATCAAAGGTTCACTCCATCTAATATCTTCTGAAGAAACCTAAAAAAAGACAAAATTAATCACAATACTTTTGTGAAACACATTCCCCAGTCTCTATTGATTCATAGCTCAGGAGCTCCTTTGCATGTGATCTTTACATTTAGATGAGCAAAAAAGCTGTACAGCCTGCAGTGGAAGGAGAGGACAGGCATTTAGGGGAAAGGATGGTTGAGAACACATTAGAGGAATTAATAACAGGACAAGAGAGCAGGCATCTTCCATGGTTTCAATGAAATGGGGACACTGACCTCAAGCACAGGGAAAATGCACTTGTGATCCACTGGTATTTGTTTTCTTACTAATAGCACTCTTTAGCTCTTGTCATATAAACTCTCGTTAAATCTCTGAGACAAACTACAGAGTACAGTATTACCTCCTTGTTGTACCAGGCTCAATAGCTCTCCTAAAAAACCTTAACTTTTTCTGAGTCCTATGGATGATGTAGCTTGGACTTTTTCTGATGTCCACTTGAGGTGATATGAGCTACAGTGAAAACCTTTTAAATGAGTTATTTTATATACCTACTATTCACTAGTAGGAGCAACATTTAGAGTAGGGAAGGACTGGTGGTGAAAAGAATGTTTTATTTCACAGTAAAAAGGAAATATTTTAAGAGTACTTTCTATGGCAGTAAAGCAGGGACTATTTAAACATGACATCCATATTTATAATGAGTGCACTTTGATCTGTAAACAATCCTTAAAAATTAAATAGGGATATTGGTTTTAATAGTTCTTTTGCTGGCCCTGACCTACAGGTGTGCACAAAGAGAGCATGTTTCCTACTGCAGTCAATTGACTTCCCCTGATTTACAACATTTTCACTCCCGGCTCCATGTGCTCCAGAGGTTTGAGTTCCATTCTTCTATTTGGACCTGACCTGGATTCATTTTATTTTATTTTATTCCCCAGCTACTCCAGGCAGCAAGATAAGAATTACTTTCACACATGACTCTTTGTTTGCATAACACTTGCTTCCACTTAGTAAGAAATACATGACTATTTCAAGTTACATTTCCTTTGAAAAACAATGGTTTAATTTGAGCCATGAAATGTTCCTTTACACTCTTTTTTTACCCCCAACCTTCTTCAATATGAAGCTTCAATTAAAATCTAAAAGGCTGACTCAAGTTTTATATCCTGCTCTTGTTTGTGCACTTGGGGTTTCTCCTGAAGTTTGAACTAAATGGACATTTTAGACACATTTCATTCAAAATTCAGTAGCTCTGTGAGAGAGCCATGCACCATGTCTGTGTGCTTTCATTTCCTCGGGTACTCTCCAGTTGTGAGTTTCTGTGCTTTGAATGAGCAGGAGGAAAGATGAGAAGGTGGGAAATATGGACCATCCCTCTTTGACAGCCCAAAGACACAGATAAGGAAGATGTGATGAAATTTGTGACATCTACTTTACTCTTCTGAGAGAGGACTCTGGGGCAATGAGGAATTGAGTAGGTACTGATAATTCTGTTTGTCTATGCAATCACAGGGCACAAAAGATTATGGGAAAGTGAAGGGGATCCACCTTATCAGGTAGCATCCTAGGCAGAATAAGCAACTTCCTGTGGCTTCTCACTTTGGTTAAATGCTGTTAACTTTACATTTTTAGCTCCTGAAAGAAGAATTCATTGCAAATCCCACAAAAGAAACGTGGCAGTTTATTATGGCACACATTTCTCCAGAAGGAAGTATGAGAGTGTTCTTGTTAAAAAAATCCAGGTTCAGGAATTACTCTGCAGCGCCACAGTCAGCAACCTCAAACAAAGCTGTTGACAGCTCACTGCTTTGCAGAAGGTCCCTTCTCTTAATTTGAAATCCAAATACAAGATCACCAAAATCCAATGTGATGATTTAAGTTACATTTAACCAGGTTATTCCATTATCAGCTATTGTGAAGGTAAGGAGCTCAGCATAGATGCCATGGTTTCCACAATGATTTTATGCCCTCTGCTGACGAATCACATGTGAACACAGGTATGGTACTGCTGTGGCGGTAGGAAGTGAAAGCCACTTCAGTCACAGCTGCACCACATCCTTGATGCAGAGTCTGTGTGCAGTGCTCCTCCTGGGTCCTGTTCCTGCAGGCACTGACAATCCATACAGTCTGTGCTGGCAGTCTGTGTCCTGCACCTACAGGTTTCTCTTTTCTGAGGGCCCCAACACACTCTTTAAATACCCGATCTCAAAAGGACATAGCTGAGTATAAAACCACCTGCAGCCCAAGGTTCTTTGCTCCTTAGATTGAAAGAGAAGATGAGCCTGATATCAGCTATAATCTCACTAACTCATGTAAACAGTTGGAACTGGCCACATTTTTCTGTAAATGAGATTACTTTTATGTGACACACAACTTGTTCACTTGGTTTGCCATATGTGACACAAACTCATTGCAGAGGATTGAGCGAATATGGCACTTGAAAACTTGTGAGGAATAACAAACTTTAAAAAAGCTTTCAGTGCAGCAGCAGTATAATCAAGAAATATATAAAGATTCCTTCTTTATAAAGTTGAAGAAAACAAAAGATGGCAGATATCTCATTTTTACTTTTCATAAGAAGTATTTCAGGAGCTGAAAACAGAATCACAGCTATGGGAAACCCCAACAAACCTTTTTCTGTGAGTAACAGGAATTATTTAGAATGCTACTCTTAAATTAAGAAGCATGTTTCAGCAATTCTTTTTAATCATTAGGAAGTAATTTTCTGTTGAATTTATCTTGCATATTTGTCCATGCCCACTGAATTTTTTCCTGGCATGAACATAGAACATTTTGTCTAGATCTGGTCTGCCTTCACATCAGTACAGACATGGCTGTAGGTGTTTGGTTTCCTTCTGAAGAAGTTAAACTGGTACAAGTGCTATAGCAGATTGTTACCCTAGGATGGAGACATTTTCATCTTGATTTCATTACAGCAGTCCAAATTTTTGCATTAGATAAGACCTTGGTATGTGTAGCAAAAATGAGATGCTGATCTTAATCAGCCTATTAAGGACAGCCTGTTCTTGCCTTTGATTACATAATTGTATTTTACTATAGGAGAATCTTCCTGCCAAAGTCAAGACCAATTTTCACAAAAGAAAGAACAAATATCTGTAAGCTACCAACTGTACCTTGAGGGATGTCCTAGAACCCGAAAGGAAAGTATAATGAGGAAAAAACAGGAAGGAATTTATTTTGTCACTTATCATAAACATCAGAACAAAAAGAAGTTAAAAACCATGAAACCTAAAGCAGCAGGTATAGTCATGCTTTTGGCTAATTCAGGTTGTTTACTCTTCATTTCAATTTTAATGACTTACTAAGGTGTGTGACTACAACTGGCTATTATCCTTTTAATCATGATGTTTCCAAGAAAATACTTGAATTTAGTGCTCTCATATATAGACATAACATTTTTGTTACGTTTTTCACTGTTTTATCTAGGTGAATATATATTTGTGCATTCAGTATCAGCCTGCTCATGAAGCATCTTTGCCACCTTTTCTCAGAGGGATGCTATTTGCTTCCCTGTAGGAACACATACATTCAAAATAGACACCTTGAAACACAATCACCAAGATTTGGAAGTTTATTCAGCTCCCAGAAAGACATCTTGCAGTAAAATTGGACATAAAGCACTTAATCCAATGCACGCAGAATTGGTTGTCTTACAATGTGAATACAAACTGTGTACACAACAGTGTACTAGAGCCAACTCATAGATGAGATGGAATTGGGTGAAGGGAAATGAAAGGGAGGGAAAAGAGAGATAGAGAGAGAGAGAGAGAGAGAGAGAGAGAGAGAGAAGAAATAGAACAAAACTGCTCAAAACATCAAAAGCTGTTCCTTTGTGTTTTGTTCAGCAATTGCTTGATACAAAGGAGTATTTATCTGGTTTATCTGGAACTGTCTTTGCATAAAATACATAAACAGGGCACTCCTAGAAGAAATTGAGATGTGGACTTTTGAATCCTGTCAAACAGAAAAGAATAAATGTGGGCCTCCCATGACCTGGTCAAATGCTCTGCAGCTATCACCTTGATGTTCAGTGAGTTTGTGCAAACAATCTCCTGCTGTGGTCCCTCTGTGATCTGTCATGAGTTTTTTCTACATGCAAGGACTTCTGTCCAAATGCTTTTGAGGTCGTTTTAGAGCACAAGCTTGCTTGGCAGCTTCAGGGGCCTTGGCAGAGGAAGACTGCCCTCTGAATCCTCAGATTTGGCTGTGAGATAGAACCTAGGTAAAGTGTAGTTTGTAGCACGGACACTGCTTTGGTTTCCAGGAGCCTTCAGCAAGGAAAATATTGTGACATCTTCACAGCTGGGGACAGCACCATTAGCATTTTCAATCCTTTTTTAATTTACTTTATGCGACTAATGCCTCATTTTGGCACTAGTCAAAACCTGATCTCAAGTGCTATGCACCCTTAATTTGGACAAAGAAGGACACCATGTTGAGAGTCACAAATCTGAGAAGCAAATGGAGAAAGAAAATATGAGTGTTAGGTAGTAAACACAGAGCTAGTACACAACATTAGGTGCATTTCAGCTCATAAGTTACGGTTTAACTGTCTTGTATAAACCATCAATTCTAAATACTCCTTTGCACACATTATGTTTGAGACAAAAAACTCATAATTTTCCCAAGGCTGCTAAGCTGCATCTAGGAAGGAACAAGTAAAATCATAGGATGCTGGGTTTTTTCAAGACAATCCATGCACAGCTGTAAGCTATTCTCTTTGCAACTTTGACAGAACATCAACTACAGCCATTCTGTAGCTTTAGGATGATAAATCAGAGGGGGCCTATGAAGGAATGGACATCAGTAAGATGCAGAAAATAACAAATGAGTTCCCCTTTTAACTTTCATGTTGAAATGTTCAGTGTCTTGTGCCCCAAAGCTATATAATAAGAAAAACAAACTTTCAAAGAGCTTTCAAAATTCACAACGATCACCTCTGTGTATTCCCAGCCAGCGATAAGGCTGCAAGTGCTACAGAACACATGGTTGACTAACAATGAAAAATTAAGGAAATTTAGAAGATCTTGTCTTCTAGCAGACTGTAGAACCACATAAACCTGACACTTAGACTCCTGACTGGCATTTTATGTGTAGGAGTGATTTGTGTTACAGAACCATGGGAGTCAGAGTCAAAAAATGTTTGGCTTGTTACAAGGGTTTGTCCTCTGTCAAGGAAATTACTGATGGCAATAAAATTTAGGGCTTTTTTTTGATAAGGTAAGACTCAGTCAGGTAGAATCATTCCTCATAGTCCCTCACCCCACCCAAACACACATATTTTCACCCTAAAAGGGAACCCATATGAAATTTTATTCTACTTTCATCCTTTTACCTATAGATAATACATTTTCTACTGTCCAAAATAAAATCCATTCTGTCTTCATGTGGTCTCAGTGTAGCTACTTGCATATGTAATTTTTGCTTCTTCCAGCATTTTGAGACAGTGCTTTTTTATCTTTTAATAAAATGAACTTTTTATCTTTTAATAAAATGAACTAATCAGTTTATTTTCAATAAAAAACTTCAATATAGGAACAAAATATCATAGGGTGGTGCCAAAAATAGCCCAATACTTTCTCAATACAGATACACACAGAAGGAGGAGAAGAGGAAGAAGAAGAAGGAGGAGAAGAAGAAGAAGAAGAAGAAGGAGGAGAAGAAGAGGAAGAAAAAGAAGAAGAAGAGGAAGAAAAAGAAGAAGAAGAAGAAGAAGAAGAAAAGAAGAAGAAGAAGAAGAAGAAGAAGAAGAAGAAGAAGAAGAAGAAGAAGAAGAAGAAGAAGAAGAAGAAGAAATAATGTGGAGCCTTGTGCTACTCACTGTCATTGTTAAGTCTCTCTGAAGCATTTTTTTCTTCCTCCTATGGAATACCTGCTTTTGACATTACAATATTTTCCCCAGTTTGTATCAGTTTTCTCAGGTTGATCCTCAGTTTATTTTGTCTTGTCCGTAAGATTCTCCTTCTCTTTATATTTTTCCTCTATTGTTTGTACCTTCTTTCCAATTTAGCATTAACTGTGAATTTAATTAAACTGCAGTCATTAATATTCATTTTATATGCCTCACTAACTGAATCCCTCTTCTAGTTCTTAAAGACACTTAAATAAATAAAACCTAATAGAGATCCCTGTGGTACCTTGCTAGACACTTTAACCTAGTTTGGTACTTGCTACTTAACTGTTTACCAAGCTCCTTTGAACACTCTTCAAACCACAGAAGAGCGTGCATATTCAAACCAAACTGAATTAATTTTTTAGTCCAATTTTCATGAGACTCCATATTGAATGCTTTAGCTGAATGCAAATAACTTACATGTCTCACTTTCCCTTTTATCTGTGGAGGTGCTGATTCCTCCACAGTTATGATCATACTTAATTTTAAGCATGTGTTTAAAGTAAATGAAAGTAAACACTACTTGCAGTTAAACAAGTCATGCACATGCTTGCAAGATGGTGGCTTATTTTGCTGCCTCAAAAATGACTGCTATAAATATGGGGTCTTACTGTATTTCACATTTTCTATCTCCAGAAATACGATCCCCCAATATATGCACTATATATCATGCCTAAATTCTCAGTGACAGATAAGTCTCAATTTTACTTAGTAATATATTTACGGGGAAGAAAAATCAGAAACAGTGCAGCAATAAAGGATAGAACAGTAAACTCACACACCAATAACCAAAGATTTTACAAAAAACTCATGAAGAAAAAGAAATGAGAAAGAGAATTTGCATACATGTACAATTATTCCCATCCAAACTAGAGACTAAAATTGATGTTCTCTTATCAGAACATGCAGCTGGGTTCTTGCCAATGTTAGTACTGAAGCTGTCAAAAGTTAGGCCAAACCCTTAAAAGATATATAACAGTGTCAGGCAGGCTTATCGTTTACTGTAGACTTCTAAAAAAACATTTCCAATTTCTATAGTACTGATTTCTCAGCCCTATCAATTACAGCATCATAAAAATAGAAGCATTGCACTCTAGAACAGGAATTTAAAAATATAAAATTCCTTTAAATTTAAAATATGAGAGTAAACTAAAATGTCCAGATTGGATAAAATCAGCTTGCCTTTCAAAGGCAAAATTAGGGGGAAAAAAGAGGATCACAGCAGGGATTTACTTTGAAAAAAGTGGAAAACCATCAACCAATTTACAGGTGACTTTGTCTGCAGCCTCTGACATCTTTCCATTTCAAAAAGCGAAGTCCAAATTATCCTTGTTCTCCAGCAGTGGATCTGACACCTTCTGCACCAGGACTGACTGATGATGAGCGGTGTCATGAACACAGTGCCTTTTGTTGCAATAAATGGCTCGTGGCAGGGATGCTGGCTCATATGACGGGTCCCCTTGTATCCTATACAACAGGAGGACTGGTGCAGAGCTTTTGAAGTTTCCTGTGGATGGAATCCTCACAGAAACGGGTAAAATAAAGTGTTTAGAGATGGTCAAAGAAATGTAAGAATGAGCACAAAGAACGTCTGGTGAGGGACACTTTAAAAATCATGTCCTCAATATCTTAAGTTTCCTGATGAGAAATATTGAATGCATGATACATTTACACACACATCTGGAACAAATGCATTTTACTCTAACAGAGGTGTGTAGAAGGCCAATGGTTTTTAAGCAAATGCATTGAGAAGGAAATTCACTCTTGATTTGGAGACTGGCAAAGATATTTTCTCACCTAAAGTCTTTACTTAGAGAAAAATTAGACAATTTAAAATACACATATCAATGAGGAAGAAAGCAGCAAAGATTATATTAATTTCACCATAATGTCAGAAGAGACTTTTTTGTCTGTTCACAAGCACCAATTTAATTTCAAATAATCCAGACACATACATCTATTTACATAAATATTTGTGCATAATTTCATTTGTAGTTGTCTATGTACTTTATAAGTAGATAATATACTGAGAAGAATATATTATGCTATTTTACTTAAAATTAAATTGGTAGCTTCCTACTTATAGAATGTTTATTTATTATGTAAATGTTTAAAATTAATTAATGTTACTCAATTCAAGTGAACAGAATAAATAACAAAACAGGTTTTGTTTAAAATAAATAAACTAGGAGACCAGAGAAAATTACTCTAAGTGCAAGTGGCAGACTGGGGAACTGAACCCAGAAGTGCTAAGTGATGCCAACAATGATTAGATTGCCTCTGAGTATTGAATAATGAGCAAAACTCTTGGGACATAAATATGAGGAAGGAAACTCTAAGAACTTCCTGCCTTAGATCTCTTTTGTGCCTACAACCCTGCTCCCATTGAGTGTTTCAGCAGCTCCTGTGTCAGCTTTGCTTAGCCATCTTCAAGGATCTTTAAATTTTACCCTAGTACCTTTTGCTTGAGTAACTGTGCTGCTCAGCTCCATTGAGATCAAAATGAAGCAGCCTGGAAAACATCACAAAGATCCGTATCAAAACCATAACGAAGAAATTATGGTTCTCTGCCTTGTAAACCTGATCACAACCTCCTGAGAAGATTGTTTCCACTGAGGTCAAACAACTTCTGCCAAATATTTCAATGGGACAGAACAAGCTAGAATTTACAGAGGAATAAATGTAAACAATATTTGTTGTAGCAAGAAAACTGTATTATTCAATTTGGTCCTCATTTCTGTCCTGCACACCATGAGGTGAAAATTTTACTCTATCCTTTGAGAAGCCTATTTTGTGTATATATAAAATATATAACCATTCTATGGAGCAGTGGAGTGTAATGCAAAATATAAAGCTGAGTTGAGTTGAACTCCCTCTATATTTTGGGCAACACTATTCACATGAAATAAAGTGCATTAATTCAAGTGAATTAGGAATCTTTTTACCTTTGTGACCATTCTGTATTCTCCTTATGTTGTATTTTCTTCATTGTTTGAATGAACAAATGAGAGAAATATTAGCAATTAATATTTGGGGTTTTCACTGTAAATAAATATTTTAAATTACATAAATTATATATAATATATTGTATAGCATAAATAAATATTAAAAATATTATATGAATGCAGATGTTTCTATGCTTGTTTCATCTATATAAAACAGCACATTATTTTCATTCTTAAAAACATAATTGAAGAGATATGTTTGCTAAATTTGTTTACTGCTTGCACATAAAGAATTACCAATTTATTTGATTTTTTCTATTGATTTTTTTTAAATTTCATTTTTTCCAGTGAGAAAGTGGTTCTAAGGAACAACTTTTTCACACTGAAACTTTTATTTCACCCTTTCTTCATTTTTTTTAAGGGAAAATGTGATGTTGTCTCATCTGAACTTCCTATCTTTAAATCTTACTTTTGAGATTTCCCATATGTCATGGTGGGTTATCCATAGCCCTTCAAGCAGACACCAATCTACACCAATGAAGACTGCATATGTTACAATCCAGTCTCTTTATATTGTATTTCATTTACTGCACAAACTTAATTATCTGGACTGCCCTATTATCGAGTCAGCCCCAAAAGACCAATTTCCCATGTCTTACACATATTTATAGGACTTGAAGACTTCCTGAATGTTGTATTATAATGCTAATTAGTGTAGTGTTTGATTGTTTAAACAAATCACTTATCCTTTGTTGACAGTTAGTACGGCTAATGAACCCATAATTTTATAACTTTAGGAGGCTTCTTTCCTAAAGTGTGCTCAAACATCAGAGGTGATACAGATGTATTTCCAGAGGTCTCCTCTCCCAGCAGATAGGATTGCCTATATGCTTCAAACAGTGACTGTATTTGCACAAGCTTAATCTTTAAAAGAGGCCGTGCTTATCAGCAAAGAGCTTGTAGAGATAAGAGACTAATTCTTCTCTATTCCCTGTCAGATGTCACAGAACAGCCACACTTAGGAAATTCAGATCTTAATACAGACCTTTGGTCAACAGCTACCCTTAATTCTGTCTGCCTCCAGCAAATAATTATGCTGACCAGAAATAAAATAATTTATCAGTGTAATATCTCTGTTCCACATGCACCTGCATTTTCCCATCATGGTAAAAGCATGTCTTTTCAAATTTTTAGATGGCCAAAAGGAGTCTCATTTTCTCCCAAGATCTGGAAAAAGGATTTGCCACTTCTTACCACATAAAGTGTAGCTTTTAGGATCAAATACTAAGAAAGCAGACATTGGGATAAAACATTTCCTTTCACAGACACATATTATTAGCAGGAGAGTAAAAGTAACAAACTAGAAGTGCAAACAAATGTTGTCCAAAGCCAAAATGGAAAGGCATGGGTTTCCGCACATTGTTGTTTTTTTTTTTTCCTCCTGTAAATAATTAACCTACCAGAGCATCTAAACATGATACTCTTTGTTTACCCAGACTAAATAACAATTTTCACTATCTTCATTGGAAACCTGGCAAAAGAAACAATACATTCATTACAAAGCATTTATAAATATTGAAGAAATCCCGTTCAGCCCTGCTACAAAATTCTCAGCTGGGCAGCCATGGAAACATCTCTTTGGTAT
Source organism: Motacilla alba alba (assembly GCF_015832195.1). Lineage (NCBI taxonomy): Eukaryota > Metazoa > Chordata > Aves > Passeriformes > Motacillidae > Motacilla > Motacilla alba. The sequence continues at coordinate 90,494,684 of NC_052016.1, forward strand.
CTGAAGAATAAGCACTCCTTCCTTCTAAGCAATTCCCTACCAACTCAGTTCCATCCCTCCAGCATCTTTCTACACTGGAGAGTCTTTGTGTCACCATTTTTCTCCTTTGCTTGTGGCACATGGCCTGGAGAGGCCTTCTGAGAAGTCACAAGATCGTTATAGCCTCAATAGCTCAACACTTGACCTTTTGGGAATGCTCCTGCTTTCAAGTCTTCTGCAAGATGAGAGAAAAGAGGCACACAGTGGCTCAGGGAAAGCCTGGGGGTAGCACCTTTTCCTATTGTTAAACCTCCACTTCACAACAGATAGCATCAGATAAAGTATTTTTCACTGTTATTGCACTGGAGTCCTGCTACAATGGCTTTTTTTTGGAGTGGATGATCAAGATTCCTGATTTTAATGGCTGTTGAAGAAGCTTTGAATCATAAAGCAGAGGCCCAAAACACATTGATCAGGTTCTCTTGAAAGGCTTTGGGCTTGGATTTTGGCTTTTCTTTTCTTCCCTTTCTTTTTGTAATTTAAACAACAAAGGCACAGGCTGAGATGCTGGATTCTGAGATGCTCTCAAATGCTATCTTTTTATTAAAATGAGATAAAAAGCAAATTGTTGTCAGGAAAAGACGTAAGTAAAAGAGTAATTCTTAGAGAAAAAATTTTTTAAGAACAGCTCATGGGACTCTGAAAGATTCTGTCTATTCCATTTTTTTTCCTGTTTTACAATTTATACATTCTTTATTTAAATTTTATTCATCTTTGCTTTACCAGGACATTCAGTAAACTAACTATGCTCAAATCCTCATCACATCAATAGGAAGTCGGTACATGAAATAAAACTACATTATTTTTCCATATTGTAATAACAAGTTAATGTACCGTTAGTATATACTCATTTGTCTTTTTTACACCAACATTACCCTCAAGCACTTTACTTGAGGTCTGTGTCACTCTTCTGCAAGATGAATTCTCGTAACTAATATTATTATGCTTCATGAAACCAAAATACTACAATGTACAGCTTGTTTGCTTAGGGAAGAGGTGAGCATGGCTTGTCTTTGCATTACAATATCTGTTCCTGTTTTGAGGACAAAAGTGCTGCATGGCACAACCAGCCACTCTGGTCATGGTCCAGGACAGGAAAACCATAATGCATCTTTGTCACTCTGCATTATGGTGTTGGTTTGTTTTTTTTCATGAGTAAAGAAAAAATCGAAACTATCAAACCAAGCAAACAGAAAGCCCACCAAAGTTCAGGAGGAGATCATGTGCAGCTGAGTGTCATTCTAACCTGAAATTGTGGATGAGTTTGAGAGCGATTCACGGAACATAGCTGAGAAGCATCATAGGACCACAGTTTGGACATAGAATGCAGAGGTTTACACTCAGGTAATTTGACACCCTAAGATAATGCCGCTGGCTGAGATACGGGGTGTACCCAGGAGCTGCATCAAAGCCGGATAGCATAACTCTGAGGGGGGCTAATCAGCCCAAGCTCTGGCAGTGCCCCTAGCCTATGCCTTAGCAAGCCTTTAGTGATTTCAGCTCAGTGATTATCAGCTCATGAGTGATTTCAGCTCTTTGGGCTTGCTAGGCTTGGCTGGGGCACGCAGCAGACACTCGGAAGACCAGGAAAGAGAGGAGAGCGCTGTGTGAGGTTCCAAGACGATATTGGTCTTCTTCGTAGCTCTTCCACGGAGTGTCTCGAAGAGTCTCAGGGACAGCGGCTCCGACGAGCCAGGCAGAAACAGGGGTTTATATAGGGCAAGGGAGGATTGAGAATTGTCCAATGGTAAGGGTTAAAGGAAAGTGACCTATAGCCTTACAGAGAGATAAGCCAGGGTCCGAAAGCGGGAGAGAGGGGCTCCTTTTGTCCAATCATCCTAACTCAGCATTCTGTCTCTAAACGCCAAGGCAGGTTTGCAGGGCCTGTGCCTGCTACACTAAGATGCTATGTTGCCATGCTGTGCTATTCTAGAGAATTATTCCCCAAGTAATTAAAATATAGAACTACCTGATTTTGGCTCAAAACAAAAGGAGAAATAATTTTAAACCCACCTTCCCTTTGCAATGAATGATGGCACCTGAAGTCAATCTTCTTCCTGCCATATCGGGAAAAATATAAAAACTAAAAAGCAAATCAAGCAGGAACTACCAGGGAAGGAATTCAAAGAGCAGCTTGTAGTCCAAAGCAGAAGTCTGCTAATCATCTTGGGCTGGGTAGGTTGTCCAATTTCATTTTGTGGCTGTTGTTTGAGACTTGTTCAAGAAATGTCATTTAGTACAAGGCAAACCACGTCAACATCTTGACAGTGTACAAGATTGCATTTTAGAGCTATGAAATTTTACAGACACCACCTAATTTATTAGAACATGTGCACCCACTTTCTCCTTGCTTTTCCAACAGGAGTACTCTTCCCTGTACTGCCAAGACTGTTGAGACCTTGTTTCCTGAAGCTGCAACCTCTCTAATGGGCAAAAATGTATAATACCAGCCAAAAAAAAAAAAAAAAAAAAAAAAAAGATTTTCCTATGGTAGAAGGAGCATCTGTTGCATTGTCCACCACAGGGATAGCCAAGCTGTGAACTTGCAATGCATATAGCACTTGGGAAGTTACAGGATGACCAACCTAAAGAGTTACACCATACAATTTGTGTCAGGGCATTCTAGTCTCGGATGACTCCACAGTACAGTCAGATTTCACTATTGGATATCTTTCTTACACGGCTCCTTATAAATTCTAACTGAGGCTGAGGATACACACAGAAGAGAAATACCCAGTGACTTGCCAAAACCATAATGGCTTTCTAATTTCATGTCTTTCATCCAGACTTTTGCTGGGCTTTTTCTTCCTTTATCAGGCAGGCAAGATGTAGAATTATGTACTCTAACTATAATGAAATTTTGGAGTTTATGATTTCACTTTGCTACTGTATTTATTTCTATCACAGTACTGGCAGAAGTTCCAGTCAGGAGTAGGATCCCTAAATAGAAAGATGAAGAACAATGCAGGGCAAAATTTATCATGGATAGGAAAAGTAGACATAGTAAGTTGCATATGGCCAACAAGGTGAAAAATTGCAACCAGTCTGCAGGATGGCACTGGTGGATGGTACCTCCTCCTCGGAAGCCATGGCTGCTAGTTCAGACATCCTGCTTACTGTAGTGTGAACAGCAGACTGCTGCTGCAGAAAGGTTCTGTTCAAAAACAGCCCCTAGACACTGCACCAAACACTCTGAATGGATCCGATGCTTATTGGAAAGAGTGCACCTTCTACTTCATTTACCTCTAAGCTGAGAAAGAAGAGTATAATTGAACATGCTTCCCTCTTCAGAGTAATTTGTTCATGAATTTGTTCATGTTCATTGTTACCCTGAAAGCAAGTGGGCATAAAAAGAACTCCTTCCTCAACAGGGGAAAGAATGCAAGCACATTCTTACACAGCCTGTGTACAGGAAATCATTCACAAACCTTCAAAGGCATTGATGGGGGAAGGGACGAGGCTGGAATGGCATTCCTTGGGCAAGAGCACATGAAAGTCTGGTTGGATTAGTGTAATATATTACACAAATGTGACACAAAAATGTTCATGGATTACACTTCCTTCACTGTATCATATTAGCACCTCATCATCCCAGCCTACCACAAACAGATGCTAACAAGATATGAGAAGAGAGCTAGAATATGCTGAGGTTTCTGTCTCACATTAGTAGTGTGCATAATACACTGTGATTCCGATTGCCAACATGTGATGCACAAATTACTAATGCATAATCTTTGAAAAGAACCGAAACAAAACAAGGCATTAGTATGAAAAGTGTGTTTACAATGTGCTGCAAAAATGAAAACGTGTGCTCTCTGTGGAGAAAATCTATCCCACCTCCTGCAAGATCACAAAGATAGAGTGGAGCGTGTTAAAGTCCCTAACTGGTACTCACTAGAATTGCACTGTTCCCTTCCAGTGAGTTTCTTAACATACTTTTAAGAAAGTCTTCAGGCATTGATTTACTCAAACTGTATTATTTTAGCAGGGTTCATATGGTCTTTATTTAACTGGATCTTTTCTTTGAGAGTGAAGTCGGCCTTGGTGTCGAATCCGAGAATACAGAGAAGCATCAGTCACGTGCCAGCCCAAAGCCTCTGGGATATCTCGACTCAATAGATTTTCTTCCTCATATTCAGTCCTACGATTCATTGCATATGATGATATTACACATAGACAACAGCCTTATTATACTGGCTCACTTCCTTGTAAAGGGCCAAAAGGCTATGCAGATGCCAATGCTCACATTTATACAGTAAAAAGTACTTTTGCCCCGTGCAGCCTCACTTTCCATTCAGAGATAAAATAACTTTAAAATAAAATAAATAAATTATTCCTGTGCATATTTGAAGATGCCTTTTTTTCATAAGCAACAGAAGAAATTTGCAGCTGCTGAAAAAACAGCCTTCAGGATGGCCATCTCAAGTGCTTTACTGCACACGAGTATGTGGGAAATGATTAATAATAATAATAATAAAGAACGAAATGCACACTATATAAACTGGGTCAAGCTGTGCATCAAAAGTTTATTTTTGTTTGGTTTTAATATATTTACATGGGGAAATAAATATGACAGATAAAATCTCCTTGGCTTTCTCTCTCGCAATGGTAATTATGCCAGGCCTTCAGTGCAGTAAGGTTACAATTATACAACCCTGTTTCTGGTTTCCTCTAGACATATGTGCAATATATACATTGCACATAAATTGGCTCAGCCTAATTATTTTTAAATAACATGTATGCTTTTAAAAATAGTAAGCAAAAATGGAACTGCCTAAATCTATTGTGGGTCATGTTTTGTTTTTCCCCAGGCATTAAAAACCTGTGTCTGATCTTTTCTTGAAAACATTTTTGAGGGGGCAGGGTAGGGGGAAGATTTCCTCTCAGGTTGAAAACCAGATATGCTTTGCCTGTTCTGTGTCCATCACAGCCACAGCACTCCGGTCTGAACAGAATCTCATCTGTTAGAACTCAAATATGAAGTTGTAGCCCGAAAAGATTTTTTTTTTTTTACTCACGTGATTGTAAATAAGGGGTTTTAAGGTGTGTTTGGACAGAAACCGGTTCTTATTACTTTGGAAAAAACTTGCTTGTCAAACAGCTGAAATATAAGTTTTCAAAATTTTTTTTCTTATAACATAACCCATAGCACATTATTTCACAATCCATATCAAGCATGTTGTGGGAGGAAAACTGTAGCTGCTGCTGACACAACAGTGAATGAGCAATGGTGGCAGTTCAAGTTCTGATAGGTATTTTTGTCAAGGACATCAAAGATGCTGGCAACACCAAAGTCACTACAATCATGCTGGAAAAGGTGTAGAGCACTGGTGTCTCAGCACCACTGCCACCTACCTGCAGAATCTGATGCTCCCTAGTGCTCCCTAGGAGTGGCTGGACTCCTTCCACAGCTTCTGTAATGCCATTACTGAGGTGCATCTGCCTTTTCCTCAGCTGATTTCACTGTTTATAGCACACTTAGAATTGAGAGAAGCTCAAAGAGCACACACTGGCAAAAGAACTATACAGGGAATTCCTAGGAAACAGTGAGCCCAGCATGATGAAGTTTAGACATCTAAACATTTGGGCTAAGTAGTTACCCCACCCAATCATGGTCTAGAAGAAGCCAGAAAACCTAGTTCCCAGCTCTCCGTCCAATCTCAGATGTCTAATGACTTTACAGATTCCTTTTTGTACCTGGTCTGTATCTCACAGTTAACATATTTGAAATAATAAAGAGACAAAAAAAGGTACTTTTAGGGTATTTAGTTAAATTACACAAACACCAAATAAAAGCTGAGAGTGTTGATCACTGTGATTCAGGCTCCATTCTCTGCCACCCAACAAAGTGGGGAGCAAGGAGCTCAAGGCACACTGTCAAGTGTGTTCACACTCAAAGGCTTTTTCCTACAGGGAGTTGGATGGGAGGAGTCTGAGTTTTCCTCACATGTTATTTGCTTATTCGACTATCATTGGTTGCCATTATGTCAGCTAGTTAATGAATGAATCTGGTTTTATAGCTTTTGCACTTGTGCCTAGAGGTCACCCTACACATATTTTCACAAATTAGAAAAATAAATTAATTAATTTAACTTATTTTCTACTGGGAAACTGCACACCTGAAATAACAACTATTTTCTCCAACGTATTTAGTTGTGCTCTGCCAGAAGGAATTCCTTCTCCCCTCCTTGGCTGACAAGCCCTCTTGGCCAGCAGGTTGCAACCAGGCACTGTTCAGTGATAATGACTTTATAAACTCTCATATACACAGCTAGCCCCAAGTCACCAGCTACTTCCAAACAACACATTTTAATTCTCTAGCTAAATGAGGCTTCTTTTCTCCCTCATGTTCTGAGTACATTTTGCAGATGATGTTTACCTGCCTGAATTCAGGCCACCCGTGCTGGTACAGAATGAAAGAAACTCACTTCCCACACAGAATTTCTCCTGTCCTGCTGCCTTCTCACTTGAGGCCCCTTGACCAGGCCATGCAGATGGGAAGTGGTGGCCATCAGTGCAAAGTTTGGAGGCTTTATTTTCCAGGGGCTAGGTGGAGTAAAGATTAAAGCCCCATTTCCTAAGTTTATTTTTGCTTTAGGAAAAATCCCAACACCTAGCCAACCTGCTTATGATGGAAAAAAAACAATAAAAAGTGATGAACATATATTATATATTTACTACAAATCAGAAACCATTTTGAATAGTTTCCCATTCATCAAATTCTTCAAGACATTTTTCTTGAAGGTTTTCCTTTTTTTTTTTTTTTTGGCTACATCATTCTCAAAACAATCATGCCCAAGATTATAATGTAGCAAAATCCTTTCTGATGAGTGAGATAACACCTCTTTTGACTTACCTATGACATTCATGTCAGAATTGAAATCATCTTAAGATTTCGTTGGGGTTTTTTACCCTCTCATAGCCTCATATTAATTTTGCATATCAGTCTGGCGACTTTTTGCAGACAATTGTATGTGAAACTTATCTACTGTGTAATAAAACCAATTTTGTATCTTGTTTTCTATATAACTTCTGAAGCAACTCAGTTTTTTTAAAAGTGACAATTTTGTATATGCTGTGTATATACTCAGCTACGGCCTGAGTGAAAGAACACAGTGAGAAACATTCTCCTAGCTCCCTTATATTTTTTTTGAACACAGTGAGAAACATTCTCCTAGCTCCCTTATATTTTTTTGCCCTTCTAATTTGCCTTTTGCATTCTTTCTGAGAGATTTTAAAATCACAATGATTTCTCCAAACCTGTAGCTCAGTCTGGGAAGGAAGAGGATCCATAGTCCATTCCTGAGATGAACAATCACCCAAGATGAAACAGGAATCCCAGTACTGACAATTAAAACAAGGAGTTAGGAAAATGCATTGTCCTAAATATCAGATCTCTTGTTAAAAAATTCAAAACATACCCTTGAAAACCTCAAACATTTTATAATTGTATAATCTGATATTGTTTCATAGATCAATTTATGAAAATGAAAATTCGCCTATAAGCACAAGCTGAAATAGTGATCTTTCTTATAGATGGAGAGAAGGTACATGTAGTTTTTTGCCTACTTTTCAAATTTCCTGGAAACCTTTATTATTATTTTTAGCACTATATTTATTTAGTCTCCTTCTGAATAATTGTTCAACAAGGAAATTTTATGAAGCTATAGATTAGATCCAGATGAGAAATGGCACTTCCTTAATGTTGATGATTGTTTTGTAAAATTCCTGTAAAAGTGTACTCCTATGTGATTTTTCTTGCTTCCTTCCTTCCTTTAAAAATATTTTTAAAAATCTGTAAGTATATTTGTTACTACCAAGGGACTTTCATGATTAATTCACATTATTCATATTCCCTAAACACAGATTTGACTAATATGCTCTATACTTGCTGCCATCACACTTATAAATGTACATAAACTGAATGTAATTTAAAAGAAAAATATTCTTAATCTTTTCAATAAAAGAGGGAATAACTGGTAATAACAGCAGTATTTGGTATATTTCACCTCTTTTCCTAAGTACAGAGTTTCCATATACTATGATTTTGGCAGTTCTGTTAAATAATTTTCATAAACTTTGTTTGATCCATGACGTAGTAGTATTCATTTGCACTGTAGCATAGCCGAACAATGTCATTACTGATTATTGGTCTTTTACACGACATTACTTTTGTCCTGTCACTACATAACTCTTGAGCTCACAGAAATGAAATTAATTTTCCATTGTATTGAAACACACTAGCTTTTCTTTTTTTTTCTTTTCATGAGCAAACTAAGCTGTACAAATGTTCACATAAAGCCAAGGCAATAGGGGGATAAAAGCAGATGAAGACAATTCATTTGAAAATCAAAGCAGTGCTCACAGAAATATGTTGGCAGGATTCACCCAGCTCTATTTCAGAGTTGTTTAAACACTGTATAGAGCAGAAGAGGAACAGGAGTAATGGTTTCTCCTGGAATCAGTTCAATCAATTAATCTGTCTCCTTTTTTTCCTCGATCATTTAATTACCACTGCAAAAAAGCAGGGGGAATTAAGTCACAAAATAACCATTCATATAACGTGATGGATCTAATTGAAGCCTTTGTAAGTGATCAGATCCTGGGGTAAGGTTGGACCAGCCTCATCCCACCCAGTTGTACACTGGCAGGGTGCACTGCACTGGCTGCTGACTTTGGACGAGAGCTTCTGCACAAAGACAGAATTTTCTTGCCTGTGTGGCTAAAACCAGATGCCATGCAGCCAGTGAGATTTGGCAATGGTGGCTGGGTGTCCTGCAGAAGAAGGGGCACCGCCTTGCTGGGAAGGAGGCCTAGGCCAACTTGGTGTCTCTGATTTGGTGCCAGAGGAGAACCTGTGAGCCCACCTGCACCCAGGGAGTGCTTCCCCACTGGAAACACACACTTACCTGTTTTTCTTTCCCTGTTTCTTGCTGCTGCGTGGTCCCCGTCCAACCTGGCAGCAGGCCGTGGGCCCCCTCTCCCACAGGAGGCAGAAGGCAAAGACCAGCTTCTCCCAGCCCAGGCTTTCTTTGGTGCTGGAACCATGGCCCTCCCTGAGCCCTCTGGCGCTTTCCTCCCACTGCCCTTGCTGGGCCGGCGGAGAGGGAAAGAAGAGTGTCAGGAGTGAACACAGCCCTGCCAGAAGTAGAAGGGCAGGGTGGGCAGCACCATACCATGCACAGGTCTCCCACAGCCATCTTTCTTGCCTTTCACCATGGTGAGCAACCCACCCTATCTTTGGTTTGGGCTCCCCCCCTTCCCACAGTATGAAACTCACGATGTTATTAAACTCGTGAGTCTCAAGACAGTGCAGGTATGCAGAGCTCGCTCACACCAGTGTTATGAGTAGAAAAAGGTGTTCATTTCTTTTAAAAAGGTTGCATAGTTAAATTGCTGCTTAGTTGGAGTTTTAATTATTTGTTGTTAATAATTTCATGTTGTAATCACCTGCTGTTAATGGTTTTTCTCTAATTAGCTGTTGATGGTTAAAAATCCCTCTCCCATCGAGCATCCCCTCCCAGTCCCGCCACAACCTCGGAGATGACATCGGGGACTGAAAAGGTGAAATCGGAGCTGACATGCAAATGTGAAAGACCAGCATGCAAAGGTGTAAACACCATACCAAATCCTGCAAAAAACCCCTAAAACAACGAGCCAACATGGAATTAAGGGATCTAAGTAATGTCTAAAGGTGGGGGACTGAATCCAGTGTCTGTTAAGATCCTTTTTACATCTCACCCTAACCTAAAGATGCCAGCTAGGAAGAGGAGATCGAATGTCGGAGTATTTAACGGGGTCCCCCGAAGGTCACGTAGGTGAATGGATTCGCCAGCTCTGCCTGCATACCGGCGGAGAAAGCTGCAATCATCCTCCTCCCCCGTGCCGATCCTGAGAGCAGCGGCGGCGTGTACGCGACCTGCCGGTTCTCCCCACCCGAGCTGATTTCTTATTAATAAAGGTATTAAAAAAGAGAAATATCTCCTGCCCAATTAATCACGCCAGGGGTGTGTGCTGCATGAATCCGAGGGACACGACCCCGGCCCGGGCAGCGGGGCTGCCCTGGGGCAGGTGCGTGCCGGGGCAGCACTGTGGCAGTGCCAGGGGCAATAGCGGGGAAAGAGAAGCTCGAGGGGCTCTCCCACCCCTTGCTCGCTGAAGCAGTGCAGCTGCGAGCCACACTGCTTTCCTTCCTGGCTGCAACATTTATTAGGGTCCTGTCTGTTCTCCTCTCCCACTAGGTTTTGGCGTGAATTAGGTGTAGGTAAAATGGGTCATGTTAATTTTTTAGCGCTGAGGGGCTGCCCAGAAAAGCTGTGGATGCCCATCCCGGCATGCGTTCAAAGCCAGGCTGGATGGGGCTTTGAGCCACCTGCCCAAGTGGCTGGCACCCCGGGGTTGTACTTACGGCGGCTGTAAGGCAGCGTTCCTCAGCGTGCCTTCCCGCCCCAAAGGCGCTTGCTGGGCCGGCCCGGCGGAGGCGGAGCGGCGGCCGAGCGCCGCGTCCCCGGCAGAGGGCGAGCGGGCCCCGCCGATGCCGCTGCGCCGCGGCTCCCGGGCCGCGCCGCATCCCGGCTCCGCCAGCGCGGACAGGGGTGTGCGTGCTCCGCCGACACCGAAACACTTTTAGTTAGAGGTTCTTTGTTGCTCTTGGTTTGGTTTTGTTGGGTTTTCTCAGGTACCAAACTCCCCCCGGGTAATCAATTTCCTGAAGTTCTTCAAGGCTTCGTAAGCCGTAACAATGAAAATCATAACCAGCAAGGATTTTAATTTCCTTATTGTGTTATTTAAGCAATGAGACATGACAAGGTTTGTGTTATGCGGGGATGTCGCCGCGCCTCGGGTGAGCTGTGTTAGGCAGGGGGCCGAAAATCGAGAGCTGAAGCCACCTGGAAAGAGTCTGTCCCGGGATGCTGCACAGTTTTTGGCATCATCCAGTAGGTCTGTATGAGCACACTCAGGATTTAAAAAAAAAAAAAAAAAAAAAAAAAAAGAATTAAGGAATGAACACAAAATAATTTCCATCTTTTCATTGCACCATAATCCATAAAAGAGCATCTCTTATTTAATCTTCATTTAATTTTTCCCCCTACTGGCTTAAAAGTGAAAAATAAGCACTATTAATTAATTAAAATTAAATAATTCTCTAATATCCTAATTTCATTATTTTTTTAATATCCTACAAATTCATAGAAGCTCCCCAGATTTCTAAACTACACATGCAAAACAGAATTTAAATTGTTTAAATCTTAGGTCCTTCAGCTTCCTCTAGCTAAAATTCTGGGGTTTTGTTCTGGTTTTCACTGATTGTCAGAAATGTAAGTTTGCTCTTGTCCTTCCTACAGAATATTTTATTTGGAAAAAGGATGCTATCTTGTTTTTCTCCTATGATCTATTTTATTACATTTCATATTGTCTGCTTTCTGTCTCTTGTCACCTGATGGTTAACAATGTGTATCCCATATTTGTCTCTGAAACATTCCTCCTGCTTAAATTGCTGCAGCAACAATAAAACCAGTTAAATCTCCTGGAAGAGGAAACCAAAGGAGTTGTACCTGTGTGCATCAGCAGAGGTGTGAGGCATTTCCCTGTGCTGAGAGCACATTCTAGGGTAGGAATCCTCTTTTTAGAAAGAATTCACTTTTAAAGCCCACCTTTGAACATGGCAGCACACTGCACAAGTTGTACAAGATATTGTTATGTGAGGGCCAGATAAACCTTGACTCTTTGTCTGCAAAATAACCAGTGAAATCACAATTATTTTGCAAAGATGTGTCCCTCTCCCAACCTCTCAGACTCAAGCCATAAAAATGCAACTCACACAAAGTTACACATGTGTAGAAATGTTTGCAAAATAAGGAGCTTGACTTTTGATTTTTTTTTTTTCACCTGTTAGTTTTAAACTTCAGTGCTTTAGGTAAGGAGAGACAGAAGTTAGAAGTCTGGCACTATTTTGAGTATTTTAATAGTCAAAATACTCACTGGTCTCAGTGAGTTGGATGTGTAAAAATCTCAGAAAGAAGCCCCGCTAGAAAACCCAGATACAGATGCAAAGTATGGGGGGAAAGAGACAGATGGGAGCCCTAGAGGAAAAAGAGCCCCAGAGAGAGAGAAAGGAGGGCAAAAAGGGTAAAGGGAGAGCCACACACATAGACAGAAGAGAGAAATGGGGAGAAGAGAGAAACAGGAGAAAGAGGTGGGAGGCAAAACCAACCTGACAGTTTACCAGATGGTTTACCAGATACAAAGCAAAGAATGTCATTAAATATATAACTATGTTCGGGGGTTTCTTCCTAGAAGAGAATGGTTGAAAAAAGTCAGAAAGAAGAAGCTGTGTCAAAAAAGTTTCATTACATATCACTTATTCAGTGAAATATCATTAAAAGCAGGAGTCACTGCAAAAGCAAGAAGCTACAGTGATATCTAGCAATTTAAAGGCACCCAAAGCCAAAGGCTTGGTCTAATTGATAGGAATTACCTTGATGTTTCAGTGAAAACACACTGATCATCCACGTAATGAGATGGAGCAGAAAAAGCAAAGCAACTTGGTCTCATAGAGCTGCATCAGGATAAGATCCTTGTCCATTAGAACAGCTGGAGCTCTTTGTGCCACTTGACATCAACCTGTGAGCATGTTTGGCTGCTATTTGCAGAAAAATCCAAGAACCCTATAATTTTCTGTAACTTGTCTCACCATTCAGGAACTGAGAGTTGTATCCATTTCATTGGAGTCAAAATAACATGGAGAACTGTATTGAAGGCCATCTGGGCAGCTATTTATATTAGTCAAAGTACACTACGTGCTTTTAATTATAGCTGTGCCATTCTTACTGTCACAGATATAGCTGTGTCAGCACTTTCATTAAAATCCCCTATTTTTAGGGGTTTATCACTCAGCTGTTAAATTTCGCTTTAGGCTGAAACTTGGCATGCAAAGCCTCAGTCTGCAAGCACTTTTTTTTTTTTTTTTAGAAATACAAAAAAAAAAAGCAAAAACTTTTGGTCACCTTTTATTTTATAGGAAAGCAGATTTTAACATTCAGTCATTTTTAACTCTGAAAAAAGTTTAATTGTCTGAATTTTACAGGCTTGCCCATTATATGCCATGCTGCATTTTTAAAAATAGCATTACTTTTATTCATGTTGGCAAATTGGCTACTGTCCATAAGCAGTAACTATTTTTAATCATGTTTTTAAGCATATATCCATATTTATATTGTTATGATCCATGCTCTGGACTCTGTAAGGAATAGTAAATGACAGGCCATGTAGGTTTGAGCGCAGAGAAAGAGCCACAACAGCTGTTAGTTTGCAAAACCCACACAACTTGGAGTGTAGTCTTCAGCTCATTAGCATAATTAATTTTTAATAATGACAGTGTTCTTTTTTTTTTTTTTCCCTGAGTATTCAGGGCCTTCTCCCACCAGTTCCTGCTTAGGCAGAGCTCACTTTTATCCCATCAGTGGAAAAGGGCTTACATCCTTCACTAGTTATTTGTGAACAAAACTGTGCTCTCACTGAATCAGTGGTTATGCCCTGGCACTACACAATTGGCCCATAGGGAAGAGAGGTTCTGGCAAGTCTGGGGTCCCTCCCTGAGTCCTGCTTGTTTAACCACATACACGAAAAGGGAGATGCTTATGGTATCTCAAAATGGCCCACAGAAGGACATTCTGTAATTCTATATTTCTATGACTCTTCCAGCCTCAACCCACTAAATGAACTATAATTTATATCATTTGACAAGATTTTATTAAAAATAAAATTTTATTAAAAATAAAATCTGCCATAAATGGCCAAAGAAATAAGAATTTAAATAATTATATAATTATATAGCTTACTTTTGGTGTTTTCTCTTTGTACTTTCAAGACAATTATCTAAAATATTTCTGCTCTGTCAGAAAACCTGAAGTGTCTAACCCATAAAGGACAGATTATTTGTTAGCTATTTATATCACTTTCTCTCAAGTACATTGATAAAATTAAGCTTTGTATGTCATTCTAGGCAACAGTCAAGATGTGTCTTTAGGAAACAGCATATGTCACTGCAGAATATAGCCAGCTTGGCTAAGTAAAAATGAATAAACTTTAAAAAATCACCTGATCTAAGTTCGTGTCTGGTCAACAGCACTGATTCCATTCCTGTTCTACCTGTGCTTCTCTTATTTTCATTTTGCTGAAAGAGATGCAGCGCAAAAAATATGAAATGAAGACCCACTAAACAGCAATATGTGTACAGACTTGTAGACATGGTGAGCTTGATCTTTAAACATCTATCAAGTCAGAGTTCATGCAGACTTCAGAGGGGTTCTAGCTCTATGGCTGCCTGAGAATCCGGTCCTTTGATTGAGCACCGAACCACAGCAATCCTTTCCCACTGGAAGCTAATTCATCTCCATTCTGACTGACCGCTTTTGCTCTTACTCATCACAGCAGTAGAACTTAACCTGTGAAATTTGTGGCTTGCAGGTTTGACATTGGTTTAAAAAGTATTTCAAACTGATCCTTTTAAATTCCAGCAAAGCAGTTACGGTGCGTGCTGACACCATTTGAAGAGGATGACATAACCCTCTTGACAAGGGACTTTCCCCATTTCCCTTTTTGTTTCACTAGCTCACAAATATAGATCTGCAGGAGTCCAGGAGAGCACAAACATTTCTTAACCTTAACCAGACTGTAATCCACACTACAGAAGGAGGTAAACTCATGAGAACCACTTGTACTGGCAGCCTAAATGAGAACCAGTGAGGTGACAAGAACAGGTGACAGGTTAAAATCAGCCGTAGTGCCCCCAGGCCGTGCACTGGCTCACGGCATTAAACCCCTTTTCTAAATAACATTACCACTACCACCATAAGCAAAAGCAAAATGGAGCCATGTTTTATTACCAAGAAGGCGCTCTCCCTCTCGCTGCAGACAGGAAGGGGAGGGGTCTGGTTATTGTTGCAGATTTTTTCCCCCTCTTTCTCCAGGTCTTTAATCCCAGACTTGGCTTGTTGCGCTTCAAATTGAAATATCCTGAACAGATGTAAAAACACATGTGAGCCACTGCTCACAAGCTGTGCAAAGCTTTGTTTCATCTGCTGATGATGTGAGCCTAAAGGAGATCTTTTTAAAATTTCATCACTATTCAAAAGGATAATTAATACGTACCCCCAGGCTTTGATTATGCTATACCCAGTGTGTACTGCTGGTACAAAAATAATGAGGCTCTCATCAGGCCGAATGAATACTTGCAGCAAACATTCAGTTTCCATAAGAAATTTAAGATTCAGCGGCGGTACCATGTAGGTGGCTTAATCTAATTTTAATTTGTAACACAATACAATAGATAAGATCATTTGTTTGTAACCAGCACAGGCATTTTGTTTACATGAAACCCCAGTCAGCATTCAGCAGATGGTCTTTTTAAAGGCTTAATTGAAGTTTTCTAATCTAACCTTTTTTCCCTCCATTACAAAGGGGAAAATAAGAGAAAAAAAAAAAAAAGGGAAAAAGAGAAGACGGGAACTAAGGCAACTACAAGGAAGCAGAAAAATAACTGTAAACCTCTTTTGCAGGGAAAACACAGAAGAACATTTCTGCCTCCTGTCAGATGCAGGTTCAGTCAGAGCTGGGAAGATGCTGAGGTCAGAGTTTTTAAGCAGCTCCAGAGGTGTATGGAGAGGACCCTTTGCCCCCACCCTTGTTGCTAGTGTGAAGGTTGGCAACAAATCACTGCCCCTGCCACAGCTGCCGTTCTGCCTCTGCCAGGTTCCTGATATTAGCTACCTGAGCTTTTCCGCAGGTCAGGCGTCTCCTTCTCACGCCTGCCTTCTCAGAGGCTCATTATTAGATTATAATTTCTGTGTAATTTCTGCATTCAGCTGCTCTGGTTTCAGTCTCCTTTCGGCCTGTCCCTGCTGCCCTCAATATTACCACGCTGACCGCAATAAACACTTTTCTCCTCACTGGCTCCAGGCTGCCTCTGGCAGCCTTCCAGTGATGTGTGCTGGAATACAACCTTTCCCAAACATTTAAATCTTCCTCACATAGTCTGTATTCGAAGAGTTTGCCTCATTTGGATTTCTAACAAAAAAAAAAAAAAAAAAAAAAAAAAAAAAAAAAATTAAGGAGGCCTTTATTTTCCTTTTCACGGGCCACAGGGAGCACACAGAGGGCAGATTTCAGGCTCTGGGTCCTTTGGCAGTGACGTGCTACCAGAGCACTGCTGCTGTAGAGCCCTGTGCTCCCTTGGCTTTACTGGTGCCATGGCCTTGCTGGCACTGCAGTGAGCTCGGCAGGGCTGGCACTGCAGACAGCATAATTCCCTCTCTATGTTGATCTGATCTCAGTACCACCACCTCTGCAATAAGGATGGTATTAATGCCCCCCATGGCCCAGCTCCAGAGTTTACTTGCTGAGTTATGGAAGAGGTAAGGAACTTTATACCACATAATAAAGAGAAATGAGTTTTACTCATAGTAAATGACTTGAGAACAGTGGTGTGGACTTTTTATTAAACAGAGGACTATTCACCACTGAGGAATAAAGAGGCACTGCGTGCTTATAACACTATCATAAAAGCTGGTGTAGGTTGGATTGCTAGCTGGTGATTCACAACCATAAGGGCAGAAATTGAAGAGGGTGATCAAAATAAAAATCAACTAAAACTAGGAGTTTCACTGGGCTGGTTTTCTTTAGGCAGAACCCATGTGTACACAGCTGTCCATGGAGAGACACGCATCAGAATGAATCTCTGTGCCCTAAGCCAAAAGGAGACAAGCCATCTTCAACTCAAGAGCCATAGCACTACATAACAATGGTGAAGGGGCCAAGCTAATAACACTACACTGATACAGTAACCATCACTGTAAATGGAGGACTTTTCATTAAATTATTTAAATGCTTAAAGAAAACAAATAACATTATTAGAATAAAAATATCCTCCAAGGAGCACACAAACCAGCTGGGCTTCTAAGGTCAGATTCAGCATTCACTCATGCAGCTATGTGTTTTTTGGCAACAGGGGACATTTTAAGTCCTGCTGACTCAAAATCCACTGCATGGAGGGGACACTAACAGATGTACCCACACAAAATTTGGAAAAAGTCTTAAGTTCTCACAGGAAAAATACCTTCATGAGCTATTGACCTATATTTTAAATCAATGTTGTTCTAAGTCCTGAGAAACTTTTCCTGAGGAAACGCTACCATTTTTGAGGTCAGTTTGACTGGGCTAGTCATTCAGGAAAAAGCCGTAATTGTTATACGTGCTCATGCCATGAAGCTGACACTGTCATTAATTGTTTACTGGGGCTGCACCATGGAATCACCTCACTGTTAGTGAAACACTCCTGATTTACAGCCAATTCTATTTCTCTGTGGCCGTAAGAGGTTCTTCCCAAATGACAACTGCAACTCCTGAGGAGATGGAAAATACCTTGTTTGCTGTCAGCCATATCTGAGCTGACTTTATATCCTCTTTTTAGGCAGCCCTCAGGAATTAAGATGGTGATACATTCTCTAGTACATTTCATTCCAGGAGAGTGATTAACATGAGGAGAGCTAGAATGTTATGGGTTATGGGTGCAGCAGAAGGTTGAAGAGATAGAGACACACAATAACTGCAATGATTTCCAATTATATAAATGGAGGCCTATGTACAGAGGATGATTTAGACACTGAAGAAAATTAATACAAGTTTAGGATTAGGAATCCTCCCAAGGAGAACATAAACTAGAAAGAATTTCTTGAACTGCTCTTCTGAAATGAAACACAGCAAAATCCATTAACCACAAAATATATAACTGGATGGGTTTTTTTCCTAACACTGTTATTTTGGTATGCTGTTGAGGGCATTCCAATAGAAACCTTGATGTAGGATGTTCTATTCAAAAACAAAGAACGCACAAGATTTAATTTTGTTAATGTCATCATATTCCATCAATTTAACCTTCAAAGACCCTTGGCTGTACAATACTTTGATACCATAATGTTCACTTTAAACAGAATGTTTTCAAGGTAGTGTGCAGGGATTTCTTCTCATCCTAGTGAGTTACATAATTCATACTCTGTGTAAGTTATTTGTTAGCACAGGTTCCTGTAATTCTAGAGGAATGTGGAAAATAAAGATATGGAATGCAAATGCTTATTGACTGAAAAATGTACATCAGGGATAATCAGTGACACTTTGCTTTCCACTAGCAGATTAGAGGCAGGAGCATGAGAGACACAGAAGTTGGCTTCTACATTTTTTAACATAATATAGCCCTCAAAATACAGCTTCTTCTGAGTGACAGGCCTGCCTGCTGGGAATGCAGAGGTAGTCCCAACAAAACTAAGAGGGCAGGTGAGAGGCTATTACCTTTTCCAAACCAGCCATACCAGCCATCAAAATGGAGCATTGTCCCAAAATGTTTCCATGGCAACACTCTGACATAACTTTGGGCAGCATGGTTTCTTCTCTCTCCTTTCATGGATCTTAAACCCACACTGTAAGACAAATTACCTGGACCTGGTGTCATTCCTCTTGCCTCTCTGGCTTGGTAATACCTCTCCAGAACAGCTTGAAGCCCACAGATCCTTTGAAGATACTTATTTAAGGTCCTTGTTCTGTGAAAATATCAGACCTACAGATTGAAAATGTCTGACACATCAAAGAGGCATGTCACACTTGTTGTTTTATACAAACCATTGATGAAGAACTTTGATCAGAAGAATTCAGCTTGTAGTGTTTCTTGCAGTACAAGGAACAAGCCTTTCATAATCCAGATCTATTGTGAAGCACCATATCTGCTCTATAAGAAGGAGCAGTTCATAACCAGTTGGAAAATGGATAAGAAAGTATGTCAGATGTAAAATTTCTGTTTGCATGGGTTGTGCACATGTTGCACATATAAGTCTCTAGACTGAGATTGAAAACCATGTACCTTAGATAATTCATACTTCCAGTTAAAGGACACGAGTTTTTCTGGGACTGGTTTATTAAGGGAAGTCAGTTTTTTGAAAGTGCAATATTCTTTAATGTACTTTTCTTGGCTGTGAATCTTAGAAAAGTTGGCATTTTTACAAAGCTGCTTTACCCCATTGAATCTGAATGCAAATCCATCGCCAGGCTGGGTTTCTGTGACTTGGCATCTGTTCACATTCATTTTCAGGTAGGCTTGCTCTGGAAGGATAGTGTGCAATGTCCAAACTCTTAGAAAAGAGGAAATGTATTCCCCTGTGATCAAATTGAGAAATAATTGTCACATAAGCTAAAGAGTCAGTCTGCAGTTTCTGAGGAATTCTGATCTATTAAGCCATTGAACCTATCCTCTTCCACTCAAGTCATGCAGCATTTTACATGAACCAGCCCAAATCAGGACACATTACAGGGGAGTCCTTTTTAAGATGGAGGCTTCTTTGGGCTGGTTCATTGCAGGATGTTTGTCTTCTACCTTGTATATCTAGTGATTAGTTACTCTAACTGCCTAATTCACATCCAAATACCCTGGTACTGCTGCCACTGAAGACACAAATGATTTGCTATGGGACTACAAGGGACTAACCTATTTGCACCATGCAGTGTAAATTGAATGACCAGGTTTGTATTCAGAATGTAATGGACACTACTGCCTGATAAGTTTCAGAGCTTCCTGGAAAGGGAAAGGTTTGAAAAAGTATTCCAAATTTTTGTATTACGGACAGGCGAAAAGTGAAAGACATCCAGATGGCTTTTTTCCAGATGTAGATGTGGAATAAGACAACAACTGAGTAGATATTTTACATTTGACGATTAAACAGTCCCCTAGACCTTTCTATTCCTTTTTAAGGATGGGTAAGCCAGTTTTAATGTGCACCCAAACAAGGCATGGAAGGAGCTGCAAACCAGGCCTGCACAGAAGAGCTACAAGCTTGCTGCATTTCCAGTGCTGTGAGGCTGTGCAAGAGAGGACATCCTTCTTGTCTCTGCAGGATCCATACCCTCTCTTTTTGCTGAGTGTCATAGGGCTCTGCATGAGGCAGCTTGGGGTCACTAATAAGGTTGCAAAGGAGAAAGTTACAATAGCTCTTTTGGGGTTGGTTTGTGGGGGGGGGGGTGGTTCTGACAACAGCTAAATACCCTTGTATTGTGAGCATTATCTTGATAGCGAGTAAACACTACTGTTCATATTGTACACAATATTGTTATTTTTAATTTCTGTTGCTTTATGCACACATAAAGCTGACACACAAGCTGCAAGAGTTTCTGTTGAGATCTCCATGAGCTAAAACTCTTTAGAGCTACCACTGAAAGCCACCCTTGGGCCACATTCTGTCTGCCAGACACTGAAACAGGTTTGCTGTTTCCAAGACCCTAACACACAACGATCTGTAAGGAACAGCCTTGGTGAGCTGTTCAAGCTCACCAAGAGCCATGAAACAGAGACTGTTTTGGTTTTTTTGTTTTTGTTTTTGTTTTTTTTTTTTTTTTTTTTTGTTTTCTAGCAATGCACACGTACACTGAGAGTAAAAGAATTAAGCTTGGTTTGGAATTTCCTAAAACATTGATAGTTACTAATTATGATATACAGACCTCCTGAGAGAGCATAACTCTGAAGCAGTCTTCTAAATGCCATACTGTCCACTTAGTCACTGCCCTGTGCTTCTCCCTGAACCACCACCAAGAGACTTAAGTAAATGGACTGATTGTGATACAGAAATAAAAATGTTTGTGTGTCAGTCAATAAACTTTGAAAGGTCACATAAATAATAAAGAAACACTAGGAGAGACTACTGTAAAGGCAGTATCAGAGGCTGATACTCTAACTCACATTTAAGGCACCTATCTTAAAAAAATGCTGTGTCACAGGGACTTAGGCGTTGTACCCTGCACCAGGCAGAGTTCGGTGAGGATCAGAACATGCCACATACAGCTACCCAAAAAACATTTTAGGGCCCAACTGCAGCTAAATTTTCAGTGCCTAAATGTCTGCAACAGAGGATAGGCAGAGGTGACTAACTCTTGCAAAAGTGCCTGCATGACTATGGAAGTCAGAAGTTAGTCTTCTGGGCCCCTGGCAAGTCTTCTCCCACTCTCTTTGCAAAGTCAGCACTCTAACTTCAGGACTTCAACCATTGGGATTTGGTGACCATAATGAACAAAACACTCAAGCAGTATCTATCAGGAAAAAAAAAAATCCAAAGAGGTGTTCGTTCTTGAAGGAAAGCATTCAAATTGCCACCTAGTCCTGCTGTTTGGTTCCTTTGAGTGAAGGCAGTTATGAATTCAGGGCTGATATTCAGATACCGATTCTGCAGTTTATCTCATTTGTTTCTTCAAAACAAAAGAACATTCTGCAGTCCTTTCCCTTCTTTACCCCCGCACACTGTTCTAGTAAGGTAAATGATCAAATCCAAATCCTGGGTTAATGAGTGCCAATCATAGCTCCAGCCCCCGTTTCAGGCTTGGCAACAAGTTCCCCGAGCCTTAGCAAACAATTATCATTCAGCTACTGTAGAAATTGATTCTTGGGTTGACGAGAGCAGTCCTCCCTTGGCTGGTAAGGTCCTGCCATGGGAAGCAATTACTGCAAGATGCCAGCTGACAGACTCATTCCGTGGAAAGTCAGGTTGTCTTGATCCTCAGGCACTCTCTAGGCAAATTGTATCCTTACACTCATCTCAAACCTCTTACGAACTGTTGGCTTCTATCAGGAAAAATGGATTGTTCCCTTTGTTTCCGTGGCATTTGATAGAATAAATCTGGACATCCTGCCTGCACAATAAGGAGATTTAATTTTAAAATTCTCACACCAAAATGCTTCAGTATGATAAAAAAAAAAAGGAGAATCATAAAGCAATGAAGATTGCTGCTTGTCTAGGGAGCAGTAATGCAGCGCAGCTAGTAGGGCATTTTTTTTTGTGCATAAAGACACCCAAATACCCTTAGCAATGGCTTGTCTTTAGTGATCATAATTTTCTTTTTCACCTAATTTTCAAATAGTTTGTAGTAACACTTTCACATCACTTTGCCTGATATGTTTTGGTTATTGGTTTAGGGATTTTTTCAAATTTTTCTTATTCCAAGGTGGCAACTGGAAAAAAAGCAAAGATTTACTGCTTAATTAAGTTTTCTGACAGCATCTGAATAATGAGATTTTGCCAAACCCCAATGAGACAGATACACATAGCCAGCATCAGCTAACAAAAGAAAGTAGCATTTAAAGTCAACAGAAAATGATTAGCCTTGATATCTATCTTTAGATAATTGAAATATAAGACTGGCTAAATAAACAAGTAGTAAACCATGCAATCCACTTGAAATACTGTTGGTAAGAAAAGCATTCTTTTTCATAACTTCATAAAATAACTCCTGAGTAACATGTTTGTTGTTGATTGTGGCACAAGTTCATGGAAGGTTTATCCCTGACTTTAAAAGCTGCAAACCTCAATGACATTAAAATATAAAAAAAGAAAAATAATAGGAAGAAAAAACAAGATGTAAGGACTTCTTGACCTCACCTAGATTCTAAGTTTTACCCTGAGGTACCTGGAAATGTACTGGAAGCAGCAGGGGTGATGTGAGGCTTTAAGGTGATAAAGACAAATATTACAGTAAACGGACATTTGGAGTCACAGATACCTGAGCAAAAATGGCCATGATGGCCAACTTAAAATATGTTTTGATTGAAAAGTGCCACATCTGTAAAGCAAGCCTATAATGTCTGCAGAGAGTCAAAAAAGTTCACTTGGAGTAATATCAGATATTGCTACTTTTGCTATAGCTGTTAATCCATCAGTTCTGCTGAAATTGTTAGGACCTGAAAAGATTTTTAAAAAATTCAGGTCCAAATCTCTATAGCATCAAGCATCCAGTGTGATCAATAGAGCTAAGCAGTCTTTTAAAAACTGAGATCTGTGTTGGGCTCTTTTTCAAATTCTGATGAAACATTTGTCAGAATTTTGCCTAATTAATTTTCAATCTTTTTAGAGTTTTATTCCCCTTGAAAAAACCTTTACAATATATTTTCACCTTTTTCTTTTTGCATTAACTGCATTTCTGATTCACTGAGTGCTGAGTACACCCTTGGAAAGCCTTTTAACCTGGCTGGTAAGTTAAAACTTTCTAAATCTCACATGCCCACAGGGTTTCCCACCTTAATTAATTAATAACCCCCTCCTTGTCCTTTTAACTGGGTCATGAATTAATTTTAAAAGTTAATTATGCAATTCTTTCCTCTCCCTTTACTTATGCCTTTCATCCCTGTATCCATTGGCTATAAACAATGTAGAAATAGAGACATATAGGCAGGAATAAGTGTTGTAAGCTTTGGACTGCTGAAAAAAGAGAAAAAAATCCAAACATATCTCATTCCTTTTTTCCTTCTTCTTTCTTTGTTCTGCTTTCTATAGCAGGCTTTAGTAGGCTTTGTGGAGAGCAATAAAAGCCACCAAAAACTTAAATAATAAATTGATTTGGTATTTTTGGTTGGTTGTTTTTTGGGTTTTTTTTTTTTAAGAGAAAAATAAATAACTATAGATGTAAGAAGGCAAAGACCATCAGGTGGGGTAAAAAACCCTACCACTAGAAAAAGCAAATGGCTTTATTTCCTTCAACTGATGTACTCACTACATTATTTAGAGTAGACGGGTTTACAGAAGGAAACTGACTCATGTAGGATATGTAGGTATAGAACATGCCTTGTTTGATGTGTTTCTTAGGCATATGGAGACAAGTAGGATAAGAGTCTGCAACAGCTTGTCATGCTCTCCATGAGTGATCTACAGAAGAAAAACCTGTTGGCTTTTTTTCCTATCATCTCTAAAAATATCTTCTCTAAATTTTTACTATCAATGGGCATGAAGAAAATTTGTACCCATTCTTTTATCTTTGGCAATGCCTGAAAACTGAAAATGAACTGTGAGATTGTCAGCTTCCCAAAGCCTCCCAAATACATACTTATGGATCCGCCTTCAAGCAGAAATACACTAAATTAACCTGACCAATAATGCAACAACTTTCCAAGAATGCAAGACTGGAAAGTATTTCCTAGGTCAAGTTGTTCAATGTTCATTATTATGGTGAGTCAAATGTTGGTCTCTCTGTGTCCAGTATTTTAATTAGAATAATCAGAAAGCTTTACCACCCAGTCCCACATGGACTCAGTGTGCTTTACCAGCTTATCTAGGTAGGGTGCAGAAAACCCCCAGGACTCTATTAACAATGATGTTTCTTCTTTGACGATTGAGGGAGCTGAAACACAGAAAAAAATACCCGTTCAGACTATGGTGCAGACAGCCCAGCATCTGAATCATTGTGCACAGCTGTAGCCACCAGATACATTGCAGAATGCTTCTTTTTAGCATTACTGTTTCAGAGATTAATATTTCATACAATCATCAAGACAAAGGACAAAGGTTGCCATAAGGCTGCAATATTCTGTACAGGAAGTAGTATCTACAGGAAGAACACTTGCATCAAGTCTAACACGCACAGCAGGGACCATTTGTCTTGGCACATTGCCTATTAAAGCCATTGCCTCCTTCTTTTCCTTCTTCTTCTGGAGTAAGTGACAAATTTCAAACCGTAAGAACATCTTAACTTTGTAAGCAGATAACAGGAAATATGACTATGAATGAACCTGCTCTGAGGATTAGCTGAGGTGAATGCCCATTGAAAATGCATAAAGGTTTCAAATGTTACTCATGTCACTAAGGGGACGCTGCATATTCATTAAGGTATCACAAGGAGCTCATTTCATATTAATGGAGAGGTCATACATCCTTCCAGAGGAATTCCACTGCAGAGCTGCACAAATCAATGTGCTATTATTTTAAGTGTTACCAATTTAAACCTCTCTAAATTCACAGAACAGCCTGAATTTGCAAAATGATTTAGTCACTGGGAAAAATGTTAGTGACTCTTTCATCTTGATAAGGTATAAAAGAAATGTAGTAAGTGATTCTATTTATTGAAACGCAATTCAAACTGCACACTATGTGTTCCCTTTTAGTGCTCAGGAAAGCTGTAGACATTATTTAACATACACACACATGCACACCCACGCACACATATATATGTGGTATCAGTGTTCCAAAATCATTTTAGCTGCAATACAGGTGGTTTAAAATTTGGAGTTTTGTACAAAGTTCACTTTTTTAATATATTTAATGTTTACACAAGTTCCATTGCCCTCTTGTGACAGAAACAGCCAAAAGCTTCACAGATATGTTCCATATAAAGATCTTTAATGCTTAATATTTTGATAATTGAAAATATATACTTGTTCAGTACACACAAATTTGTTTTCAGGTATTACATAATTTCTGTCCTCTGTTTTTACATCTTGGGATAATGAAGCAGAGCTTACAACAACACAGATCTAAATCTTTCTCCCCTTTGTAGGATAAAAGTACCCCAGTGTTTTTTGTTACTGAAATGTATTTGCAATGGAGCTGATTGGAAAGTACTCAGGCAGATGAGGTGCCATAAGAAACTGCACTTAATTGAACCAGCAGTGCTTTGCATTAGAGGAAGAGCCTAGAGGTTCTTTTTGGTAACAGTGAAAGGTGTCCATATGTCCCCACAGGTGGGAATACATGTATGTTTCTGTTCACAGTTTTGCCAGGGCAGCAAACTCTTATGGTCCCACCCATCCTCATGAATCTGCCGTTATGAAGGAGCTCCCACTCTGAGCATGAATTTCACATTTTCAAAGAGTCACGTTGGCTGTCTCCCCAGAAGAGTGTCTAGGCCCTGGCCATGTCATCCTGCTAAGCAGGGACATTTCTCATAACACATCAGCATGGCCAGGCATGAGTGTAGGCACAGCCAAACTAGTTGCAGCCTCTTGGGGAGGAGAGAACAGCGCACCTATAAGAATCTAGAACCCAACATCCATCACAGCCAGGGAGTGATCTGAGGGTTGATCTGAGCTTGCCACAGTCCTGCCTGCTACTTGGTTCTGACTGTGCAACTGATGAAGGGTCCATCTGCCTGGGTTGTGGGACACAAAGAGCCAGATGTTTTGGAAGTCCAGATGCCTAGGGAGGAAGGGAAGAAACAGAGGGATGCAAAGGCATTTGTCCCAAGCCTGAATCCTACAAGCCTGGCAGCTACCAATGAGAAGGGAATGAGCAAGTCAGTGCCTCGGCTTTCTGCTGAAGAGCAGTTTTAAAACTGGCTAGAGTCTAGTCAATATTTCTCTCACTAGCTCTCTGTGGAGGAAAAGATAAAATAAGGAATGGTCTTACTTTAAAATCAATGGTCACATGAGTTTCCTCCATGAAATTTTTCAGAATTTCCATTATGTGATGTATTCTGAATAACTGGAAATTGTGCTAAGTGAGAAACAAAACCAAGTTGTCTCTGCCAACATTTCTGTGAAAGGTAAAATTTTGTGTTTCAGCCAGCTATAATTTCAAGTAGGTGTTCTTGAGTAAAGAAACATTTGCAACACATTTTTATATAAGATGGAA
The DNA here is from genome assembly GCF_015832195.1 of Motacilla alba alba. NCBI lineage: Eukaryota > Metazoa > Chordata > Aves > Passeriformes > Motacillidae > Motacilla > Motacilla alba. Next base: position 90,521,146 of record NC_052016.1, read on the forward strand.
AAAGCCAGTCACGGATTACTGATGGAATCTGAGGTCTGCCAGGATGTTACTGTCCAAGACAATTCTTCAGACATTGTTGATTGTATGCAGTGGTCCCTCAAATTTTGTCTGTTTTACTCAATTCTGTCATCCTATTTCCATGCCCCCCAAAGCCCCTTCCTTTCCTCTCTTCTTTCATTCTGCCTTGTGGATTTTGCAGCTTGTTGAGAAACGAGACTCTCCCATACAATAGTTATACAGTTAGAAACATCTTTGAATACACATTTAGGAAACATAGTCTGTGTTGTGCTGCTATGATAACCACTTAAAATTGTTTAGATTAATGACAGTTACATGCCTAATTTATTACTGTAATTATTGTGATAATTTAGAGAAGATAAATGGACATCTATTAGAATTTAATGTAAAAAGCTGTAATTAGTCTGCTTCAGAGAGGGGAGAAAGCCAATGCACATAACTGAAAATCCATTAAGCCAATTATAATGTTACTGAGGCAGAAAATGTACAGCCATCTAAAATACACCCATGACTTTTGCATAACTGCACCCTAAGCATGTAAACCCATCTGTCAGATTCCTTCATTAATTTAATAAACATATCAAGGCAAAAATTAATTAATGCACATAGTTCAAACTGAGAGTTAGGGTGGGGAGTTGGGGGAGAATAAAATTTTGTTGCCATTGAGCAATTGTCATGTAAATAAAATAGCAGCAAATGCGTTGGAAGGGACTTACAGTAGGGGAGGGTACACTGCTAATCATGGCTTAGGCTTCCTTAGGTATTCCCAGAAGTATTAAAAGCTGTCTTGGTGCAATTAAAAAAGTAATATTAAAAAAAAAAAAAAAAAAAAAAGAGAGAGAGAGAGAGAGAGAGAGAAGACAGCACTTGCTATCATCTATTTACTGTCAAATTAATTCAGCTGCTCCTGAGATGCCATCTGTATCAGGAGAGCGAGGGTGTCACTAGCTTTACGATCCATCAGGAGAAGTGAGAGCACTGTTCTGTTTGATGGCTCTGATAATGGAAAGAAGCTAAGCAATTGCAACAGATACATCATAGATTTTCTCATAATTACCTGACCTGTTACACTGTGTCACTCTGCCGCCAAACACACTGTTTTTATGTCAGAAGCTGTATGGGCATTCTTTACTTTGATCATTCTGTATTCTGCAGATGTCAGCATTACTGTATTTTAATTGACTCTGGGGTAGCATTAAAAAGCACCTTCTATTTCAGTTGCTTAGACCTGATGAAACTGACAACCTGGCATTTATGAACATTAGGCCTTCATGGTAACTGTGTCAGGAACTGTGTTTTTCCTAAATCCCCTAGGTACAAATAGCAAACTGATGTTGGTAAAACAGTTGAAAAAAACCCAGTGTCTATGCAAAGAGCACCTCTGACATTCTCTAGCCATAAAGATGGCAAACCTTTTCATTAAAATAAATTCTTGTGTCAAAAGTTCATGTTATATCCCAATGTACAATTAAGAATTGGCCAGTGTGCTGAAAGAGGGCTAGAGCTAGTGAGGACTGAAGTTGTGGAAAAAGTGTTGGCAACCTCAAAACCAAGAATTTCTTGACAACTTCCATATTCCCAGTATGCCCCGTTAACCAGGATCATGTTTTCCTCCTCCTGCAGGAAGAGACATGTAGTTCTTTCAGTACTTAGGGGGTTTTTTTTGCAGCATGCAGTATAATCCACAGAAATGACAGATAAAATGTCAGAAATTTTACAGGCAGCTGAATGAACTCCCTTTAAAAATTTTTTTTAGAAATACCCTTTTTTGAGTAAAAGTAAACTTGACTGCATGTGAATTGTCCATATTTCCCACCAGGCTTTCTCCAACAGCTTCTTTCCTAAGAAATCCAGAAACTCTGCAGGTGCCATCGAGGTGTTGATCTTGTTGCTTGACTCACAGTCAACAGCTACCAATAATTACAAGAGAAGTCAAACTCAGAGCTTCAGTGTTCTGTCCTTGTCTCCTTCACTGCTACTGCTTTAGTAAACACTGAACAATGTTTTGTGAAATGCGTCTTTCTTCACTGCTAACATACAAGGACAGAGTGCCTTTCCTCCATCACTCCCATGGGCAGGGATGCTCCCCTCACTCCTCCTCAGGCTCTCATGAACTTGGGTGCAAATTATGCTTACTGTTAAGGCCTTGCCATTCAGATACCAATAGACTTGGTGGTTGCTCCTGTTCAGGTCCCAGCAGAATCACTATGTTATCCCCTTGCTGATAAACTATGTCACACTACTGATGAGCTATGGTAAATACATCTGCCTTCAGACATTAAGAAGTTTCATGTTGTCCATATGTTTATAGTTCAGTCATGCGCAACACCAAGTGGTATGAGGCACCTAATTAGCACATTTATTTTGAGTGCTGCATTCTCAAGGCTCCTAGAATAAATCTGCAAACTAGAAGTTTAAAGTAGTCATTTAGGAGTCTAGATTAGCGTGTACTGCAACTTTTCTGTAGCTAGCTCGTGCACATATCAGGACCATGGTGGTTTATTTACTGGTGGTGGTGGCATTTACTTTCTGAATAGTTTTGGAAATGGTGTTCATAAACTACTGACTGTCAATGAGCTGTACCAACTGGTCAAAAGGGCTGACTTTAGCACAGCAATAAGGAAGGCATCATTATCAAGCTAATAACACCCTCCAAATTTCACATAGAATCAAATCTCTATTTGAATTGTATATCTGTCTTTGGTCCATTATTGTAAAATGAACTGGAATCAGTTTTGTGACCTAGACATAAGAACCAGCAAAAAGCAGAAGACAAGCTGTCCATTCAGTACTGTAATACCAAAGGATATTCCCATCCCACACTAAAGGGATGGCTGAGGTAAGAGGTAGGGAGGCTATTTTACAAGTGGAGTGAAGCTGTGATTGGGATCATCTACTCATTTTGCGAACCACAGTTTGAAAAGAACAGTAGAAATTTGAAACATACATAAGAGTCACAGAAATGTTTTAAGACACATTAAGTGTCCTCCCTAAGAAGCAAAGAGAAGAGTTTTTAGAAAAATAAGACTGAGAGATAGATTAACTACAAAGTAAAAGGAAAAATATAGAAGCTTCTGTCAGACTCAACACTCTTACAAATTCAGGTCTCTCAACAACCTCTAGCTGGTATTTGAAGGCACAAATATTATGGTATATTTTTGTAATAGTAATCGTGATTAACCACTAGAACAATCCAAGAAATTATCAATAGGTAACCTTTATCTTCCTAAAAAGCATATTTTTGATTTGTGAATAATTGTACTTAACACATGTTTTTCTGTGTAGCAGTGTATGGGCTTGGCTGATTCTTTCCAGCCTTAAACTCTGACTTTTCTCCTTTTCTCCTGTGCACCCCCAACCTCCATGCTACAAAACATGTCTGGAAATTCTGGTGGAATCATTCACTAGGCTCTCCCTTAGGCTCACAGACACCTAATTGAACATCCTGGAGTTCCTTGCTTATGGTGATGAGACTCATTCAAACCCTTGTGTTTAAAAGCAAATGAGAGCATATTTCAAGGAACATATTTCAGTTCACAGTCAGTTACAATATTTTGCATAAAATATATAAGACTGTCTGGAATAGGTCAGACATCTAGTTATCTATCCTGTCTCTGTCAGTGAGCAATATCAGCCATCTGGGGAAGATGATGAAAATCAGAACATGTGTATTGATGCTTCCTCCCCAGTACAGATTTACAGAAAACAACTGACTGAAGTTTGAGATGTTCCTGAGCAAGAACTGGTATTTTTGTACTGAAAATTCTTGCACAAAACTTTTTTTCTTCAGCAGCTATTTGGAATCTATGTATGCTTTCATGCTATTTTCCATACTATCTGTGACAAGAAAGTACAAAATTAGAAATTACCCATATTTTCCTTTTGAAATTCTCAGCAGCGTGTTGGTGCGGCTTAGTTCCAGTATTGTAGGAGACAGTGAACTGCTCCAAAGAGACTTTCCTTTCAGAACTTTTCAGATCTCCATCACTCCTTTCCTTGTGGATTTTTTACCAGATCTAGATATTATTTGAATATGTAGTATCTAGTCCCTTTCCTTGATGACAAAGGATATCCATGTGGCTTTCCTAGTGCTGTAACTGGTACAAAGAGAACTTTAATGATGGTGGGCTTCTCCACACATCCTATGGGGAACTATTCTGAATTCTCACAGAGCTCATTCCAGGGAGCTGCATTATGTGATAGAAGGGAAAGCAGACAGGTTGCTGCAGTCCTCTGTTGGTTACCCCAGGATAAGAGAAGATGAATGCCAGTAGAAGAAACCAAGACTGAATGACCAGATAAGGCTCTGCCAGTTGTTTGATTTCCATCACAACTGAGCCAAAGTATTTTAAACAGAGTATTTGCAGAATAGATGTTTAGACGAATTCTAATACTAGCTTTAGATATGGTAGTCTACAAAATAATTGTAGAGAAAGTTGCTGGCTTTTTGCTAGTTTTTTGGGTAAAATTGTAATTTAACTTTCTCAGTTCCTTCCTGTAATGTTTTGAAAGACACTCTTGCATATTGTGAAAAAAATAGATAGAAAAAACATATACTCTATTATTGGAATGGTTCTCCCCATAAATTAATACAATATTTTGCCACCTAGGACTGCCAATTCCAAGATATTGAAGCAAGCATGGAAAGCTAATTGAGAACAATTCTGAGAGAAAGATGGATCCCAAGGTATTTGAAGCCCTGAGGTAACAAGCTGGCCTGAAAATCTAGCGGGAGGGGAAAAGTAATTAGATGTTCCAAGCAAATTGCCCCAGATTTATTGATATTGATTTAAAATACAGATAATCCTCTGTATGATTTCCAAAGGAACTGAGCAACAATCTTATTTTAAAAAAATACGATAAAGCAGCATTAGTCACTGATTGGACCTACTGTACACACTCAACCACTGTAATACTTTCATCTGGCAAAATGATAAAACCAGCTTCATAGGGAAGCAACATTTTTCCCTTTGCAAACTTTCAGCAAAATCAAGAAATAAAAATACTGTGTAAAAACCCAAAAATACAAAATGACAAAATAACTTTTTGTTCATTTGCCCAATAGGGAAAACATCCTAAATGTATGCCTTGTTATTGAAATCTTTCAGCTGATCCATGTTGTGTGTCTACTTATTAGCCTTTTCAATCAACTTTTCTTTAAACAGGACAAAGCATCAAAGGCAAATCAGTCTCACCTAAGCTTTAATATTTTTTTTATTTTCAAAGGGGTAATAGGTGTACTGAGGGAAACAACTCCCATCTGTTTAGCATCCTTCTGGCGTTGACAGTCATGAGGCATTTATTTATTTGGTTATTCCCTGAGTTTTAGAGCATACTGAAATTATGACAGCTGACTTAAGGAGTGGTTAAGTTTGTCAGAAATCATATGAATGGACAGATCATGAGGTTCTCTCCATCTACCTGCCAAAGGCCAGTACCAGGATCTTCAAGGTTCTCATTCCAAACTGTTGTTACAAATGATCATAACCAAATTTTCTTGTTAAGGGGATGCACATGTAGTCACTTAAAAAAAAAATTACAAGTAATAGCTATGGCAGAGAATTACACAGCCTAATTACGTTATTCTAGAAAATCTTTCCTTTCATTGCTTTTGGTTGCACATCTTTCCAGTTTATTGTGCCTCCTTTTAAGTGTCAAGGTCACCAGCAGTGCCTACTCTGGACTACTTTTGCTCTCCTTTCCTTCTTCTGTGGACATCAGTAGCATCAAAACACAGTTTGAGAGGGAATGACAACTTTTAAGAGGCAACCCACAGGCATCAGGGGTGGAATCACAGACCTACTGACAAACTATCTGCTGGAAGTCTCCTTTGTATTAAGTTTATTTCAAGCTAGGTATTTCCTATATGGGACTAACAACCCGTCGTGCTTGGTATTGCAGAAGTGGTTCACTCACTCATTTACTTTTTTGGGCATCATTTCATTGCTCTGCAGCTGCAGTAAATCACAGATTAGTGACAGCATCATGTGTGGCATTTCTGGAAGGCACGTGAGCCATGGGAAGCTATGAAACAAGGAAATTATGCTTAGATAAAGGACAAAAACCTAAATACCATTTTCCAGTTTTGTGGTTGGCTGACCCTATAGGATCCTGTGTTGTCTCAGTACCCCCCATTCAGTGCTGGATTTTCTTTTGTTAAAAAACGTTCTTTTAATGATTTGCCTGACAATATTTTATAGAAGAAATACCCAAAATGTACTTTTATTCTTGGAGGGAGGGAGGGAAAAGTGACTTACTTACGTGCTTGCACTGAATCATAAGCATAAGATGTTTTCTGATTATATGATCTACTCTCAATCTCTACAACCTCTAGTAAATTGATCCATGTTATTTCCCATTTCCTTTTTTTTTTTCTTTTGTTATTGGGCAACTTTTGTATTTTCACTTCGGCTTTATACAGTAAAGTTCTTTCAGGTAGGAACACCTCCTTACTCCTCATTTTGCTTTCATGCATGATATACCTTACAGGGAAACTTTCTCAACTCTTAAGTTTCCCTGTTAGGGAGAGATGCAACTCCCCTCATGAGTGACTTTACTGTATTACGGTACTTTGATTTTCTCATGTTAAGTCTAGTAATGGTCAATGAATAGTGAACAGGCCAATCCAGCAATGTTTTTCCTCTAGATCGACAGTAGGATCCTATGAACTCCCATATGGTGCAGGAGATCAAAGACAATTAAAATGGTACCATTTGTATGAATGTTTTGCTTTCCAAAAATTCTTAAGCCATTTGGAAATGACTGTTGTGTGAGGCATGCAAGAACTCTATCATGGAGGATGTTGATTGCTCTGTTCCATGGAGTTAGCACATCTGTAGCTAAAGCGGAATGGAGAAATTTTACAAACAAAATTTAATAGATCACCCAAGAAAGAATAGATAGGCAGATTACTCAATATAATTTGATTGAAAACACATTTTAAAACAGATTTCTGGCTGTAAATCCCAAAAATGGTATAAAAACCTATGTGACAATCTATTTTGAATCTAAGGCCAGCAATCACTCAGGTCGAAGGGGAAACTTGACAGGCTTCAGTAGAGGCTGGAACCTGGAGCCTTCAAGAGGAAAAATTCCTCACCTGACTTGTGTGTATTGTGGGTTATATAAAAGTAATGAAGAAATCAGTCGCCATACCATTTTGGTGGCAATGTCACAGAAACACTGCCAATTACTGAGTCACTGACCTAATTTAGAACCAAGGTATTCCTGGAGAGTAAGATAATAATAAATACTAGAAGTGATGAAGGAAGACAAGGAGTTTTGAGCCAATAAGTCACTCTCTTTTTAGGGAATCTGGAAAACATATTGCTCAGTCTGGCAACAAGCAGGCAATTAGCACCACTCATATCTCAGTTAAAGTGGGGCTTAGCAAGCTTAGTTGTCATCTGCACTGGCAGAGCCTAAAAGATTACTCAGATGGATGTGGGTTAGGTGAATATGTCAACCAGACTGAAACCTTCTAGCCAGTATGGAAAATGAAGGTTCAGTCTCAGATCTGTGTCGATGTTCAATGAAACCTTGGCTCCATCGACCACTTCTGTTTGTGCTACCACACAAATATATAAGCTGCTTTTTTTTTTTTTTTTTTCATTTTTAAGTTTTTTGTGGGCTGCCTCCAGAGAGCAGATGTAGCAGACATCTTCCAAGGATAAGACTAGAAGGCCTGCTAAAAATATCACAGCAAATGAGGGAGGCAGTCCTTGAATGGCCTTGCAGAGAAATGTTGGTGAGTAGGGCTGCAGCTGGGCACTGACACCCAGGGAGGGACAGAACATGGAATGAGGGAAGAGCATGAGGGAAGGCTGCACCCTGTCCTGACTCTTGCTCTCTCAAGGTTTTGAGAGAGCACACCCTCTCAGCTTGTGTGCTTTCCACAAAGATGCAATACACATATTTGGAGGCAAAAAGGATTTCTGATACCAAGAGAAGGCTATGGGACTTCTTTAATAGAGATGAATCTCTGAGTTCTCAGGGAATGTGGGACATGACTTGCACATCCCTAGTAACTCTTATAACTAATGAGCATCTGGAGATTTTGTTTTGCGTTTCAGAAAGAATCACTTAATTAAACAATTGAAAAGGCCTTTACATAACAAGATTTTTCCTCTGCTAAAATAATTTAGCTGTTCATTTTTTATCAAAGGAATAGAAGTAAATGCATGCTTGCTAATTGTTTTGATAAGAATAATAGACTGAATTATTGGGAGTAAAACAGGGAAATATGCAGGGCTGAAATATGTAATCTTAATAAAAATAAAATATTCTTCTTAGGGATTAAAAATAAAAGTATAAAAGCACATATTCACCAGAATGAAGCCACGCAGCAATGTATAAAACCAAGCACAGAAATAAATGAGGATCAAGGAACGGGCGATGCAGTTGGTAATGTTCATCTCAGACAGAGAAACAGATAGAACAATACAGAAGTAATATGTGCTTTTGGATTAAGAAAGGATAATATGCTGCTAAAGAGAAAGCTGTGTTACCAGAAATACATCTGAAGATGTTGAAAAAGTCACACAGATCAGCATTTGGCTGTGGCCACTCGTCTGAATGATGACATTGCCTAAAAAACAAGTTTTTCCTTTTCTCTCTCTTTTATTTACTGTGTGTTCACAGCCCTGATGATGACCTGTGCAGGTACACTTCTGATATATTTTATATACTTATGTACCATAATTTATATATTTACTTATATTCCATACTTTATATACTGTGTTTTCTGATGTATCTGATATATTTTATATACTTATGCATTTTTCTTGATGAAAGACTACAGAATTAGACCATGGGCCAAAATCTTAGCTCTGATGAAGCCAGTGGCAAAAATACCTAGCTTCTGGCTAATCTACTTACTGTCTCAACCAAATCTATGTTACAAGTCCTAATCCTTTTCCAAACTGCTTTATAAAGGACTTTACTCAGACACAAGAAGTAAGAAAAATATTATCCTGCATGTAATATTAAATCTGTCATTTTTCTGCTTCCTTCTCAACTGTAAGAGCCTGCACATTTTTATTCTTTAACCAGAAGTATAAAACATATCGATATTCTTACTTCTTCTGATCTGATAGGTTACACCATCTGCCAAATTATGTAAATGTATTAAAGAGATCTCCTTGAAAAGAAAATAATCTAATTTTAGCATATACATATATCTCTTCAGTAATATGAATAAAGAAAAATAGCATGCATGATTAAAGTGGTGAGAGTTCATTCTGCTGCCGAATAAGGTACTGGCACAATTTCCCTGTAAAATCTGGAACACTTGGTATATGTTACTGAGATTTATGAATGACAGGCACGACCAAAGTCTGTCATGTACTCCTCTTCCATTATAGCCACCGAATGGCTATGTGATGGAGCATCAAAGCCCTTCAAATGTATGCTTTTCTTCACTGTTCTTAGGTTAGGCTCTGTGTGGATTCAACTCTGATGATAAGCCCTTGAAACTGTACAGGCATTTTGATCACAGAAAAGCAAAATGCTGTCTATAAATCTAAACTGCAGTGAACTAGATCCTCCATAATATTCCTGAACTAGGTAAGTGTTTCAAAGGCTGTCTAACTCTACTTCAACATCAATTGCCAAACTCCATCTAAGAAGTTTTTACATAGGAACAGAGAGCAAATATTTTAAACTCCTCTCCTTTTTTTTTTCCATTTTTTTTCCTCACAAAGGCATGCTAGAATGCCCATTTTTTAATAATAATGAATGACTAGTCCCAATTGAAGCTCTCCTTTCAATCAAGGCCACAGGCTAAAAACCTAAAAGACAATGGTAGAGAGAGCCCCCTGGGATCTTGGACTGCTGCATTATTCCATCTCTGATATGCAAACCTAAGACATAACAAGAGTTAAAAAGGCTGTGTCAGGAATATCAACTCTGACATTTCTCTTTGTCACTAATTTTGTACAGTTATGTTACTGAACTCCACATAAGCAGTTCATTTATACCTTGGAAAAGGAGGGAAGGAAAAACAAACATCATGTGTAACAATAATGTAGGAGGCAGCAAATTTTGTATCAACAATTCTGCCATATTATAAGGGCATAGATGTGTTTCAGTGTTTTATAGGAAGCTTGCATAAGTGAGTGTTTAAAAACTAGGCATGGTACTGTACAGATTAGATATAGATAGATTTCTCTAGCTTCAGCTTTTCTCTGATGGCTATTTTTGCAGTGTATATGTGCTTTACAACAAATCATACTGTATTCATAAAAACACAGAATCATTTGCTTCCTGCTTTGAAGGGCTTTCATGCATGTGCATGTATCTGCACACATATCAGAACATATACACAATATATACATATATAAGCATATATTTTTTATAATTTATACTGAGAAAGTTTATTAAGGTTTAACAACTAAACATCCTTATTCTGACAGTTTGTATGTAAATTTAATAAGAAAAAAGTCGATATATTTGTATTTTAACCGCTGTTGTATTTGTGTCTATAGATTGCTAACATTTAAGAAAATAGTTTCAGGTTCTAGTTAAATTTAATTTTTTCTTTAAACTCAGTCCCTGAATGATTACTGGAAAAACACATGTTTATTTTCCAATATTTGTCAAACACTGGATTAAACATTGTGTGAACAGAAAGGTGCTGGACAGAAATTGCCAGGTGAGACCCAGTACAAGAGCTGCCCCCTCACACCTTTGACCCCATGCGTGCAGCTGGCATCACAAAGATGCTTGGAGACATGGCAAATGTCCTGGCCCAGCTTCCATCTGTTGTAAAAAACACCCAGGCACAAAGAGGAGCCCAGCTAAGCCTGGTGAAATTGCTGCTGTGCCCTCTGGATGCCAGAGACAACGTGCAAAAGGCAACAATAAAGCTCCCATATGCCCTTTGTTTTCACACTATCATAGCTATGCTGTGCGGCCTTATTTAACGGGACTGACAGCATAACCTACATGGAACAGCTTTTTCGACCAGTTCTGAGCATTGATTGTACTTTATTTATTCGGCACTTGAGCTATCAAAGGGAAAAAGTGCCCGTGGCAAGCTAGGTTGCAGTAACAATCTGTGCATTTTAAACTGTCTGCATCTACTTAGTTACTATAACTACTCCCAACTGCATGATTAAATACAAATGATGTTTCCATATATTAACTGCAACCTTCTTTCCAATATGTGCTGAACATGATACTTAAAACATAAGATTCTCAAATGGAAAAACATTTATGGGCGCAATTTCCCAACTGTGTGTGATTATCACTTGCAAGGATGTACACACCGGTTAAAATCCACAGTATTATGAGAAATCATTTCCAATCTACTGAGAATGGAAACAGAATTAAAATTCTGCTTCTGCACAAAGAAATCTCTGATATAAATAATCTTACCTGTTTTTCACTCAGACATTAATATAGTGCTCAAGTTTGTACATTCTGCATTCAATTTGTGTATAAATATTACCTCTTTTACTGTATTAATGTGTACTACTGTTTCAGACAGTGGATTTAACATTTGAAATTACCTTCAATTCCTGTTCTATTAAAAAAACCAAACAGACAAAAACCCCAACAGTGCCCCCAACAAAATCCAACCACAAACCATGAAAGGAGAACATTAATCAATGAACTGCTGATCCTTTATGGAGTGGTACTGTTAATGGATTTTGAACAGAAGAACAAGCCCCTGAGATAAATTAGAAATGGGATAAAATGACGAATGGTAGATCACTCCAAATCAACCAGTTACCTCCCTCTTCTAAGAGCATTTGCTTGATTAGCAAGGGAAATTTGATAGCTCTGTTCCATCAGAACTTTCATTTGATGGGGCATGTAAAAATAGTTACTAAAACAAAACAAGCAACAGAAATCCATTGCTCAGAAGATGAAGAAGGAAGAGGAAGGGGCAACCTGATGTGCAGGAGCTATTCCAGTTCTGAGCTCTGAAACTGATTCCTGAGTGACTGTAAGTGTTACTCAGGGACTACTGACTCTTAGATTTCCTGCTTTTGACTGTAGTTCATATATTAAACTTCTGTGTGTGTGTTTTATTCATAGTCTGTTTAACCAAAGAATGAGCAATATGAGAGAGACATTGGCGTGAGAATGGCAAACATGCTGCCAGGATGCAGTGTCTCCGGTAGGGCAAGAACTGCTGGCTTTGCACGTGCCATCGGGATTAGCTAAATCTGAAGTCATGTGTGCTTCACAACCTCATTCAAAAAGACAGACTCATAGAGGAACAGGTGCAGAGGGGGCTCTGGTGGTGATGAGAGGAACAGTGCTCAGATCAACTTCTGGTGGTCTGAAGGAGGACCAGCATGTTGTCAGCTTCTTCAGTCAACTCTGATAACTGGGCATTGCTGAAGACTGTTGCTGAAATCTCCCTCAACATGGTTGAGGTAGATTATCCTTCAGTGCCTGTGCTCTCCTCATGAGATGCAAAAAACTGGTATCTCCCCATATTTGTTGTTTTGGGAAGTAAAATGTGTGGGGATGTCTTTTATGTTATCGTTAGTGCACTAACAGGGAAGAGACACTGTATCAGTTTCCAAGATCTTATTCCAGAATAATAATTAAAAAAAAAAAATTAAACCCCCCTGAACATCACTGAAATAAGGAAAAATTGCTGGTGCTTGAAATTCTTTGCCACTGTTTATGGTACAGAGGACTGAAGGAAGTACTGATTTCTGTTTTCAGACTGCACTTATGAAGTAGAGCTGTAGAGAATTTCAACTTTTCTGACAGATATTATTGATGTCACCTGCTACTGGTACTTCTTTTAGTCCACAGTGAAACAGTGTCTATCAATGCATCTCATGCAAATACAACTGCTTGCATGCGACTCATCAACTGGGAGGATTGTTTGGTCAAAATAAATAATGTATTACTCCAAAAGGAACAAGCATACTTTGTACAGTAGAAGGGTTAGAGGTGTTATCTCACTTTTGCAAAGGATGAAGCAGGAGGGGATTACTTACCCTTCCTCCTTCTCCTTCCCTTCTATGGAGAAGAATATTCACTATATAAAGTGTGTCCTAAAAGAGGCTGGACCAGTACAAGTCCTCAAAAGAAAATGACCAGTGAAAAATAATAAGAAGTCCATATGGTGGACTAGTCTTTAAGAAATGTGATCATAATGTCAGGTTTTTATGTTTCAGGGTAACTGCTGTTACAAAATATGAGGGGAGTTTTATTGATAATAAAAATATTCCTTGAGCAAACCTGAAACAAAATGGAGTCACAAAGAAATAAAAACCTGATATAACTGGTATGTAGCATAGTTTTATCTATTAAAATCTAAGTAGACTAAGTTTTACATTACCTCATATTCTTTCTTCTCAGGTGTGCTTGATTGTGAGATGTAGACCAGATTGAACATGTGAAAGTCTGCAATTTCTGTTTATTTTTGTTTATTGCTTTTTTTCCCCCTTTCTTTCCTGGCTGGACAACAAATATTACACCTAACATTTCAAGTTTAAAGAGTACAAGCTGTTGTTGTAATGATCACTGCATTGAGAGAAAAGCATTGAATCTGACAGATTTGTGTAAGAAACGGGTTTTGTAGTTAAGTGTTTTGTGTTTCTTTATCTTTGTGCTTACAATATCAGTAATATATTTTGCTTGAGTTCTAAAAATATAGCCTTTTTGGATTCAGTCGTTAATGAAAACAGAGTATTATACCATGAAAGGTGACCTATTGAAGGCAAAGTGCTAATAAGTTGCAGATTGTTCAACATGACCTAAACCCTTTTTTTATTGAAAATGAGATCTACAAAGGTACTTTGTAACATGTTTCATAAGGTCTTAATTTTGCCCAGCACTAACAGGGCCATTAAATCTACTTAGAATCTGGATTACAAGAAAACAGGGATATTTGTCTTCTCTTTTACCTTTTTCTGAAAATAAAAATGCATGCCTTGCATACTACCTTAAGATGTTTTCTAAAGAAACAAAAGAAACTTGCTAAAACCTCCTCTCTGGGGGAGGACTTACAGAGAAAAAGGCAGGGCCATAGGGGCAGAGGATGAGCTGTGGAACTGACTTCCTTTTTTACCATTAATTATGGCTGATTGTGCAACTCACTAGGGGCATAATGGGCACTCTCCTAATACAGATAAGTGGCTGGCCATGGAGCAGCCACAAAATCTTACCCCCTCCATTCCCTGCCTAGATACAAAAGCAGTTGCATTTCACAGTTTCACCCATGTCACAAATGAGTCCGTGGTGAACAGTAGACCTGCTGTCACTTCTGCTCACCAGGGTTTCTGCTGTTGAGCCATTGTGGCTTTCCAGGGCTACTCCCCCAGCCCTCAATTCACTTCTTAGACTCATCTGCTGGTGCTGGTCCCACATCTGAACTAATAATTCTTTGATGCCATAGTTTTTTAAGAGCTCGTAGTGATGAGTGTTGGGGTGCTTTGGATTAGAGATGTCACAAAAAAATAAATCAGTCTGTTTCATTAGAAATTTCTGCACAGAATCACCACCTGACCCAGTTTACAGCTGTACGTGCTCAGGGAATGCCCACCTGCTCAGACAGCACCCTACTAGGGGTCCTCCAATACCTCGTTACAAATGAAAGGCTGGGTATTTTTCCCTAGATTTACAATCTGTTAGGATCAATCACCTCAATCCTGCAAGAAGGAAACTTAGGTTTGAATCTGTGAGGGTAGTAAATGACTTTTAGAAAGCTCTGAGAGAATCTTCCTCAATGCTCACGTCATTTCTTCTGCCATCTTTTCTGCCTCACTTCTTTTCTTTGAAGACCACCAGGAAGTCAAATGAACTAAGAGAAGAGGACAACATTTTATTTGGACCCACTCTTGTCAGCAGCCCTCTTTCTGACCTCAAGCACATGTCTCAGGGCACGAACACCTGAGCAGGGATGGGTGCAACACCCAGTATCCTCAGGGCATGTTTTACCCTTTGAAATTTGTACCAGTCATGCATGGTACTGACACTCTCCTATGTAACATCTTGGGAAAGCCACACATTGTTGAGAAACCAAAATTCTGAGCAAGATATGATAGTCCACCTGTGAGGGTAGTTGGTTCAAGATTTAATAATTATGCACCCAGGAAACTGGGGACTCAGATCTTCTCCACAAGGATCCTTGTGGAGTCTCTGGATGCTTATGGACCCTCATCCTACCAATTACTTCACATCCCACACAAAATTCATTAATTAATGCAGCATAAAAATGATTCCCTTACCAGTTTTAAGGTTACCTGAAGTATATCTTCAGATTGCAAAGGAAGATGCGGGAAAATCATCACTGGGTTTTGTCTTCACATAGTACAACAGAATCATTACTCCAATTCCCCTCTTGTAAAGCTACCAGTAGCACAACATAGGCTCTTTGTTCATGCTTTCCTCATTCCAACAAGCAGGAGAAAAGGTGGAAACTGCCTCATGCAGCTTTCTTGGACCTGTTTCCATTTATAGTGAGCACCGATCAGGTGTTCTAAACTCCTGGTGCCAATGGGTTTCCTCTCCCCTCTCCTGATGTTTTTCGTCTCCCTGGCACTGAGATCTCATTTATACAACAGTAGCAGCTCAAGAGACAAAGGCTGGGGTTATTTGAGACCTGTCATATATTCTGGGATATTTATACTCCTGGTTGTAGCCTTAGTGGGATAAAAATGGCCAAAACCTATGCCCTGACAGGGTCAGGACATGAGGTGTCCCAGAAGCACATTGTCATGGAGCATTTTGTCATCACTCAGACTCCTGTGGCAAAAGCAGTAGTTACCCTCTCCTCATCCTGACTCTGGCACCTGCTCCTCAGCACAGCTGACACAAAGCTTGGTCAGCACAATTCCATCCCCACTACAGCACAAGAGCAGCCGTGTGCATGGTGGTTTGCTTACTCCAGGAAAGATGTGCAGCAGAGCAGGGATTTAAGGCATCTCTATTGACTGTCAGGCCTCTGCTCTAACCTCTAGAGCACACTCCATAAATGTTTGAATATTTAATAAAATCTTCTGGGTGTCTGCTTCCTGCAACACTAACTGTTTTAAAGTATTCATGGGTTATTTGTTTATGACTATTAAACAAATCTATTAAACACTCTGCATTATTTTTAGTTAAATTTTGTTTTTTTCCCCTTTTGCTTTAATAATTGATATTGTTTTGGATACATAAATATGTCCTAAGAGTATTTGTCATTTCCTAATGTTTACAGTGGGGATATTTTTTTTATATAAAACTGTGGGATTTTTCTTCCATGTAGAGTATGCTTTTCTGTTGCATGCACGTTTCAGAAACAGCCACAGACATTGCATCTGGCAAAGGCATGTGAATTTGCAGGAATTGCAGTAAATGTTGTTTGGAAAACCTCATGCTTTAATTTCTCACTCATCATGTGGTTACAGAGAACAAGGACATCCTTGTACAAAATTTAACAGAATTATGTTAAGTGATGGATAAAAAATTTCTGGCATGCTCCTATCTATTTCAAGAACTACTGAATTAGGACTTTATGTCTAACATATTGAGAATAGAGAGGATGGTGCAAAGGAGAAAAAAAGAACACAGAGGAACCTGAGTCTCTTAGATAAGGGGTTTATTGCATCAAACTCAGAAATTAAACTGGTTGTAATGAACTGCTTACTTTATGTAAAGAGTGGGTGGAAATTCTGAGCTGCTCTCTAAATTCTGCAGATAGAAATAGTCAGGAAAGTCAAGAAAGAGCTGAAATACTCCTACTCTAAATTGTTAATAAGCTTTGGATGTCATTTTCTATGCATCTGCTCTCTTCAAGCAAAAGAATAAATAAAATCGATAAACTGAATCTGCTCTAGAATGAGAATTTTTATTAAAAAAAGATCCTAAAATCACTGGAATAATCTTGGCAGGGAGCTGGTTAAAATAGTGTGGATTCACTGAGAAAATGCTTCTTGTAGGCACTTGTCCTCCATTCCTTGCCCCGCT
This sequence comes from Motacilla alba alba, assembly GCF_015832195.1. Classification (NCBI taxonomy): domain Eukaryota; kingdom Metazoa; phylum Chordata; class Aves; order Passeriformes; family Motacillidae; genus Motacilla; species Motacilla alba. The sequence continues at coordinate 90,538,084 of NC_052016.1, forward strand.
TCCCCCTGGAAAAGAAGAAAAGCACGATCTACTTGTTATCTCTCTCCTGACAATGATTCTTGAGTCCCTTGTGCTTGAACTGCTCCCAGACACAAAAACATGATGAGAAACAAAAATGCATTAAGTCACACCTACCAGTTGATAAGCAAGTAATGCCTGCTGTTAGCATGCAGGTTAATTTAAACTCCATGGAGAAGACAGGACAATGCCTCATCTTGGTGGAAAATCTTCCTTCTCCTACTCTTCCATCTTTTTTTTTTTTATTTGAATTGAAATTTCATGACTGTGGTCAATGACCAATATGTACAATGATTTGTGCCACAAAATTATTATTTACCTGGTCAGGCTCACCAGGTGGCAGTGATACATACAGTCCCTTAGTGCCATTGGCTTTGGAGAAATGTTATGTTGCTGCCAGTGTCAAAGGGGACAACTGCAGAGCAGTCTTGCTCAGGAAAAGTGCAAGGAAGAAAAAAAAGAAAAAAATTGCTCCCAAATGACCAGAAATGGAGGAAGGCTTTTGGTTTGCATTCCTGTGATGTTGACCTTGCGTGGCAGGCAAACGCGAGTCTGCTGGGATGCCTGGGACTAGATCCCAAGGGAGGATTCTTGTTGTTTTGCTCAGTGTAATCTTGCTCTGCTCTTGCTTCTGTGGCAGATGAGGGAGAAAAAAGCAGCTGGTGACAGTGGAGAATCAACTACTAGACAATCAGGTAACTTCTTGTGATGGCACAGTACCTGGCCTTTGTGCACAAAGGGACAAGGCTTCACAAGGTGTCACTGTAACTGAGCACTCACCTATGATGTGTTCTAAACTAGAAACAGGAGAAAATTCATGGATATGGAAGAACACTTGGAATAATGCAACATACAAATTGGATGTGTGTGATATGTAGTGACTCTGTGAAAAGGCCAAGAGAGAAAAAAAATTACAACTGCATTAAAAAATAAAGGTAAATTAGACCACCATTTGAATTGCTTGAGCAATATTAAGCAAGAAAATAAAAATTACATGTGCTTTTACACATCAGTACTGAAAAATAAGCCAGGAGATAAGTTTTCTAGAGACAGTACACAGCTGCTTCCTGTAACAAAAAACCTCAGAAGTCACAAGAAAGGAGGGTCTTTTGGATGTAATGTGGAGTTATATACAGGACAGAATAGTGCCTACAGTACTGATTTTCAAGAAGGGAAATTGTTTAAACAGTGCTGTAACCGGTCAAAAATGGACAAATAAAAATGAAAAAAACATCATAAAAGCAGCTTTCCAAAACAAAAGAAGCCTAGGAGCAGCCTGGAGGCTGTTGAAAAATCAAGTGCTAGAAGCCAGGTAAATAGTATACCTAGAGCTCAGAAAGAAAACAAAGAAATCCAGAAAATCCCTTCAAGCCTTAACTGGAAAGTTGGGCAGGCTATCACATGGAAAATCATGAAAAAAAAAATGAAACAAAAGGAAATCTGGCCTAGAAAAGAGGAACAGTAAAACCCAGACACACAGCAAGCTGAATGTAAATAAAAAAACAAGAATATTTAAAAAGAAAGCAAAGTATTTGACAAAGAGCTCCCTGAAGGCAGCCATGGCAGGAAGAAGGCCGAGGGGATTAGTGAGATCCTGTGGCACCAAAGTGTAGAGAGGGTAAGGTAACTCCCATGTGCTGAAGGGCCTGGCAGGGTGTGGCAGCCAGGGCCCCATGCTCTGCCTCCAGTTCTGCCCACCAACCACCTGTGCCAGTGCTGGCTGTGTTCAGCAAGGATGTGGGAAAGCAGATGCACAGTAAAAACTGCAAGTCTGTTTTGGGTAGACAACAGGTCACTGTCTGTAAAAACCCTACGAAAACCTCACAAAACTGAATGAGTTGGAAAAAAGGAGTCTCCCGTACCAAGAAATGCAGGATAATGCATCTCAGGAATTGTAATCTAAACCATGTTTGCATGACATTGAAACATGAGCTGGAAATGCCAGCTGTAAGTGAACTTCAACTACCAAAAAGAGACCTTGGTGTCCACTGGCTGACTTTCTAAATGTTCATCTCAAATGACAGTGAAATACGCAACAGGAAATAATACTGGATATGGTCAAGCCAAAGCATCAGAAAGGCATTATCAGTCAGAACAAGACAGACTTTTTGCCAGTGTATTAACTAGAATGTGTCATACCTCAAGTGCTGTGTGTGCAGTCCCAGCTCTGTGATTCAGGAAGGACTTAGTGGAGTTGGAGGTGACAGGGGAGAGAAGTAACAAAAAGGTCCATGGCATTAGGTCATTGGCTTCCAGAAGGATGCAAAGTTTTTGGACCCATCATTTTGAACAGGAAGAATAAACTTGACTCCATCAGGAGGGTGCTGTGTAAGCTGGATGTGAAGCTGTTATTGACTGAGCCCTTGAAGCCGATGAAGCAAAAAGCTGACTGCTTTTAGTGAATGCATATGAACTCTTGTACTCTTGTAACTTGTTCTGACAGTCAGGGCAAAGACAAGCAGCACCGGCAGCCTGAGAAATGGAGAAGAAAAGTTTGTGGTCAAAGGTCTATGAACAGATACCAGGAGAACTAAACAGGAAAATACCTCTAACATCCCAAATCCAATAATTGCAGAAACTGGTGCAGTGTGAAGGAAAATGGTCTGGCATGAAGTGGCTATGCTTATAAATTTTCAGTCACTCTTTCTGCAGACAGAGGGCCAGACTGGATTGACCACCAGTTTTATTCTGTTGGGAATATATTCTCTTACATTGTCGTATAACGGCAGGATTGGAGTGGGGGAAATGGCTAATTCCAGAGAGCATCAAGGAATATTAGTGTCTGTATTCATCTTTGTACCTAGCCTCAAATCCCATTTGTATTGAAATTGCTGAAAGAAATGGTTGATTGTAACTATGTCCTGTTGATTGTAACTATCCCAGCTACAGCTGCAGTTCATGCCAAAAGAAATTAAACTACAAATGCACCCAGCCTTTAGTTCAAAATTGTTTAGATTTCTTCCATCAGTTGACAGAAAGGTGGTGTCATTGGAATGGAAACAAACAAGAAACCTTCCTCTAGCAGAAATATGCTTAGTGGTCAAAAATACATGGAGGTTGAGCTCAGGCCCTTGAATTTGAGGTCAGGTTGTGAATTTTTCAGCTTCTGAGCTACCTTCTTGTAGAAAGCAGAACTTTTCTCTACTATTTTATTGCTATTCCTAATTAGTTGCTGTTCCAGCCCTTATGCCTTTACTAGTACTTGCTAGACTCTGTAACTATTTGCTCAGCTTTCTTCCATTTTCTCCTTGTCCACATCCAGAATGTTTTTCTTTACTTCTTTGCTTCTGTGTACTGCACTCAGAGGCAACATACTGATCTGCCAGACCAGGGCAGCTCACACCACTGTTTTAACATCTTCTTGAATGAAGCGTGAATCTCACTCTAGGTTCCTTCCTTCCTTCCTTCCTTCCTTCCTTCCTTCCTTCCTTCCTTCCTTCCTTCCTTCCTTCCTTCCTTCCTTCCTTCCTTCCTTCCTTCCTTCCTTCCTTCCTTCCTTCCTTCCTTCCTTCCTTCCTTCCTTCCTCTCCCTCCTTCCCCACAGACTCCCTCCCTTCCTATTTTCAGTGCTCCTTAGATTCATTCCACTTTCACTTTTTTGCACCATTTGCTTTCATGAAATAATATACATGTGTGTATATATCTATATCTATATCTATATCTATATCTATATCTATATCTAATCTATATCTATATCTATATCTATATCTATATCTAATCATCTATATCATCTATAGCATCTATAGCATCTATAGCATCTATAGCATCTATAGCATCTATATCTATATCTAGATCATCTATATCTATATCTATATCTATATTTATCTATAGATAGATATAGATATAGATAGATATAGATATAGATATAGATGATTAGATATAGATATAGATATAGATATAGATGATATAGATATAGATATAGATATAGATAGATATAGATATAGATATAGATAGATATAGATATAGATATAGATATAGATATAGATATAGATATAGATATAGATATAGATATAGATATAGATATAGATATATCTCCCATATAACCTGATATAGATTAATCCACTCAGGATGTGCAAACACTGAAGGGATGACCATTAGGAATAGATTTTCTCTTTACTTACAAGATGACTGTTCCTTGAAAAGGCCTGTGTGGTATTTCTGGGTTTTTACTTCTAAAGTAGCCTAGGAATGTGAGGCAGGGCAGTCCTTTGGCACAGAGAAGCTGGCTTGCCCGGGTTGGTTTCACATGGGTCAAGTGGGGTGATGGCCCTGTGATGTAAAGTCATATTGCCCTTTCATGTCAGAGCAGCTGGCTCATGTCCTCCCTTCCCCAGTGCTTGTCTGAGTGTGTGTCAATAAGTTACTTGATCCACGCTCTTGCATTGGTCTCTTGAGCTTAACTGCCTGAGAAAATTTGGAAGCATGAAAGCAGTCAATCTTTGTGGGCTGTTAAAAGTCTCCTTCTATCAGGAAATATCAGTGTTTGTACTGCAAAAATCAGGGGAGAGAGAATGAAAGGAGAACATGAAAGAGCTACAAATTATGTTAACACTAAAGTCACAAGTTAAAAATTACTATGATGTATTAAAAGCACTTACTCCTACAAACATTTCTATTTCCTTCTTAACTTTCAAGCCTATAAAACAAGCCTATGAACACTGAAGGGAAAATGGGCAAAGCCCACTGGATACTCATTTACTACCAACCCTGACAGCTGCACACCTGACAAGGCAGCAGCAGACACACTGCCCCACAATTATTGCTGCTCCCATGGCACCAAAATACATGCAGCTCAGACATTGTGAGTAAATTTGTTTCACACTTTCCTAGAAAGCTCTTGATGCTGGTTTCTGAAAGAGAACTAACCACCCACTCCCTTTTGCCAACCTATGTCCTTGCATGATACAGTGGTGAGGTTGTGCCAATGTTCTTCCCTACCGCATTTTTAGCATGAGCTTCAGCTCTCCCCGCTGCCTTTATTTGGGATAGAATAGACAGCACGTTCAGGGTGATATACTTACTTTAATACTGTCATAAACAGATTTTATGGCAGTAGAATCATTTCCAGCCAGACCTTTGGCAAAACATAAAGAATCCACACTAAGCTTATGATTTCTTCTATGATGTCTCAGACATAAAAGGGAGAATAGGGTGCTTTTTTTGGTGTGTCTCAAACTGAGTGAGAGAGAGCCTCTCACACGTGCTGTTTTCCAACTTAATGCTGAAGTATTTCTAAGCCTCAATCTGTTCACTATGCCTTAAAATTGCCTCCTTTGGCATCTCTAGTAACACTTCTTCTAGCTCAGAGGCTGTTCTTTTGTCTTTCTCTTTCTATCTTTCCACAATATTTTTTCCAGAGCAAAGTATATTCAGGAAATTATATTCTACTTTGAATATGGTTTTACAGATTGACTACTAGAAGAAGCACAGAGTGGAGAAATTTCATTTTGAGTGTCTTCTTAGTGTTGGTGTTGGTTTGGGAGTTGAGATATTGGTGAAGAGAAATGGACAGAATAAAAGAGCATAATAATAATAACTTTGGTACCATGAAATGGTGTATCCAGATAGCTCAGATCTTGCGATTAGCTGGTAGAGTTGGCTTACAGCTCACAGAAAAATGCCGCATTTTTCAGGAAATGAATGCTCCTTAGAAAAGCAAGGTTCTATGTTATTGTTTTATATATAACTTCTAAGCCATCTTGAGTAGACAGCTGTGGCTTTGCTATTTTTACTACAGTGCTTGAGAAGTTGTGCTTTCTTACTGCCCAGGCCTGCCTCTCAGACCATGTCAGGTGGGAGGACAGTCTTTGACTGTTCATAACTTTCCCACATTTCCTGCTCTTCTAAATATTCTTTTTTTTCTTGTTTTTTTTTTTTCTGTCAGATGTGGGTATGCAACCCAGTTTGTAAAAGGAACAGTTTGGTGTGTGTTTTCATATAAGTGTGGTCTGCTTCAGTCTTCATCT